>NW_020837948.1:70849036-70972772 GCF_003676395.1 Aethalodelphis obliquidens
GTCTGTGGAGCTGTAGGCCTCATGAGGTCGCAGTGTGCTTGGCCCTCAGCGTCGCACCTTGTCTGGTGTAGGTTCACAGCAGATGAGGCTCGGGACCTGATCCAGCGTTACCTGACAGAGCACCCTGACCCCAACAATGAAAACATCGTTGGCTATAATAACAAGAAATGCTGGCCCCGAGACGCCCGCATGCGCCTCATGAAGCATGATGTCAACTTGTGAGTCTAAGTTGGGGCCGTGGGAGCTGGAATCAACCTGAGGGACCCAGAGGACAATTAGAGGGAATTTATAAGGTGGTGTCCTGGGTGGGAGGGTGTACTCTGTTGGGATATCATCAGTCTGGCCTTTGAAGGGAAGTTCCTTCTAGGAGACTGATGTGACCCTATGTTCTCTGTGGGCAGGGGTCGGGCAGTATTCTGGGACATCAAGAACCGTCTGCCACGCTCAGTGACTACAGTTCAGTGGGAGAACAGCTTCGTGTCCGTGTACAGTAAGGACAACCCCAACCTGCTGTTCAACATGTGTGGTTTTGAGTGCCGCATCCTGCCTAAATGCCGCACCAGCTATGAGGAGTTCACCCACAAGGATGGGGTCTGGAACCTACAGAATGAGGTACAGCCTGGAGCGGGACCAGGGGGTAGTAGGAGTAGCATTACCATGCCTGTACATCCTGCGCAGGTGGGGGTGAGGTATACTGCGCACCTTTCCATTGTCAGTCAGTTGAGCTCTGTTGGGAGGGTAGGGCTCAGTGGTGGTTCTTGTTCCTGTGGCAGTTCCAGAGATAGTTAACCTTGACCTTATGGTTTAGGTTACTAAGGAGCGAACAGCTCAGTGTTTCCTGCGTGTGGATGATGAGTCAATGCAGCGCTTCCACAACCGTGTGCGTCAAATTCTGATGGCCTCTGGCTCCACCACCTTCACCAAGGTACGTACAGCAGTAGTGTCTTTTGTCTGTCTCACATCCCTTTCAGCTCTTCCCTCCTTTGCTCTCCTTTTTTCCCAACTGTGTCCAGTGTACTAGTCTCCATGCTTTATGGTACAGCAGCTTAGAGTGTCAAATCACCCCACAGTTGTTTCCTGAGAATTCCCTGTAGGAAATCTATAGCCTACTTCTGTGTAGTTGTGATGATTCTAAGTTAAGGTCAGGGTAGAAGTTGGATTTTTAAATTTGAACAAAAATCACCATTTTTGCATTGTCCCCAGGCTTGTTATCCAGGTCATACAGTTCATCTTTTGACCCGTAACATAATGTGCATGTTAAAAAGCAAGTATAATGAGCTATATCTCAGTGTTTATTTCCCCTTCAGTTGTTTCCAAAGGCCCAGCCGAAGGCAGCTGGAATTGAAAAAGTAATCTGAGGATTTGTTAACTGTGTGTGCTTAAGTTTCTGCAAGGTTTAAAAAGTCGCCTTGCTCTTTTCTGCTGCCTTCCCGTTCCACTAATGGTGCACATGAATGTCCTAGCTGATACTCTCAAGGGCATCAGTAATGCCAAAAACAGAGGGAAGTGCTAGGTTGTTATTAGGTTGTGTTCCAAAGTCACTGTCCAGTTTCTAACTGTAATAATGAGGCAGGGTTACACTGGTGAATTTGAAATCATTGATGATCACAGAGCGGGCAAAACTGTGAATTTCACAGGCAAGTTAAACAAGTGATGTGATCAGCCCCGGATTTGCTGTGCAACTCAAAGATCTAGAAAAATAGCAGAATATTCTGCTCTTGCCCTATCAGTTTGGTTTCATGTACTGACAACTCAGCTGGCATTGTGGACCACAAAGAAGCTAGACATAAAAACACACAGGGAGTATTCTTTTTCTAGGAACGTTATATATACATAGAAATAAAATGCCTCAGTGGATTAAAAAAAAATCGCGTCATCCTGGTTTCTCTTAGAATAACTCTTAGTTGTAACATTTTCTCTCCTTCTGGCCTTCATATCCCTTTAAATATGCAGCATATAAAGAAGGTTTCCAATTTTTTAGTAATAGTTCTGTTAAGGATACTATATTTTGCGGTACACGGGCCTCTCACTATTGTGGCCTCTCCCGTTGCGGAGCACAGGCTCCGGACGCGCAGGCTCAGCGGCCATGGCTCACGGGCCCAGCCCCTCCGCGGCATGTGGGATCCTCCCGGACCGGGGCACGAACCTGTATCCCCTGCATCGGCAGGCGGACTCTCAACCACTGCACCACCAGGGAAGCCCAGTCCTAGTATATTTTAAAAATAGCTTAAAGCTCGTTGGACAGAATACATATCAGTTTTTATCAGTACTTCTTGGGCAGGATGAATTCTGTAGGCTAGTAATAAATCTTTGGTGACAGTAGTAGGGTTTTAATTGGCAACATTATAACTTTGGATTTTCATAAAAACAACTTACACGTGCAAAACTTAACAGTTATTTCTGTATTTGTATCATTGCGGTTCTCTGATATGTGAAGACTAAGGGAGAGAAAGAGAGAAAGATATTGAGAGAGACAGAATGAAATCATTTAGACCGGAAAGGCAGAATAAGATTGTGAGATTATGGAAAGAGAATGAATATGGTAGAAATAGATGGAACTGGAGATAATGAGGAATTATTGTTCTTTACTTATGAGTCTGCCCCAGGATGACTTAGTTTGATGTTATTTTAGCCATCTCATAGCAGTTTATACCCAGAAGCAGTAGAAAAAAAATGCTCAGTTTCTATACTATCTGAATATTGTCAGTGCAGGTCCGAGTATCAGAAGTCAAATTCAAAGTCACTGGGGAAAATTCTGAAAAACTCCTGAAAAAAACCAAAGGTACTTGGTTTTGATAATATAATTGACAAAGGAAACTGCAGTCAAATATGAGAGCTAATGAAAGACTGCATGGATAAGTAAAATCCACAAATTATCATAGATGTCATTTAACCGTTCCCCCTTTTTTACCCAACAAGAAAATTTCATGAGAATTGCTATCAATAAAACTTCAACATCACGTAAGCGTTATAAGCTTCCCCCTCAACTAGTCTCTCCAGTTGAGGCACCAACGACAAATAATGTGTCCATAATATACAGAAGAAGGAAGATGTATGATGAATGTATTGATAATATACTATCAATTAAAAATCCTGGAATAATTCAGCATTGAAGGTGATGAAGGCATGAGAACAAAGCTGTATGGATTAAAACAACAACAACAAACTGGGAAGTGTGGGTCGATTGTAGGAAATGACTAACAATCCGTTCTGATTGTGATTCCCAACCAGCTTTTAGTCGGAGCCTTGGGCACAGCAGCTCAATCCTAGTGGGGGGAAAAAAAATGCAGACAATGTGAAGGGAGTGGAAAGAGCAGAACAAAGTATGATGAAAGACCTGAAATATTATGCAACAGAAGAATATTTACAGCCTGGCTAAATAAATGAACATGTTAGTTACTTTATTTTTAAAAGAGAATAAATGCTTCAAGGGAAAGAGATTTAAGGGGTGATACTAAGGGCAATTATGAGAATTCCTGGGACAAAATAAAGGTTTTTTTTATCAAGAAAAATTCCTGGGAGTATGATCTGTCAGAATGCAGAAAACTTTCCAATGAAGTTATTACAAATTCCCTTAAGACGTTGGTAAGACACCCATAGAAAACAGTGTGAGAAATAGCGGAGTGGAACTGTTGTAACTTTGCATCTGTAAGTCCTCTTAGAGAAGGCATGAGAGAACTTTTTGAGAGGCACTAGATCAAATAGTTAATACATTTTGTTTTTGAGTCTCTGTCCCTTATCTGTGAGCAAAGGCAAATTACTCCAACTTTCTACATTTTAGTTTATCTTGTCTGTAAAATGTGCATAGATTTATGACACCTTATTAGGCTATTGTTAATATCAATTATAAAACCATGTAAAATTTTTACCATACGCCGGTGGCTGTCAGTGCTCCACGGGGGCAGCGATTGGCTAACCCATTTCTTTGCTGTCTAATTGAAAGTAGGATATGTGACTTTTTTTTCTGAAATAGTGAGCTATTTATTGAAAAAAAAAAGAAAAACTTCTGGAGTCAGAAAGACCTAAATTTTTTTAATTAAAAATTTTGTTTTTAGTTTTCTGCTCTTTTTTTTTTTTTAATTGAAGTCTAGTTATTTACAATGTTGTATTAGTTTCTGGTGTACAGCAGAGTGATTCAGATATTATATATGTTCAGATATATATGTATATTTTTTCATATTCTTTTTCATTATGGTTTATTACAAGACATTAATATAGTTTCCTGTGTTATACAGGAACCTTGTTGTTTATCTAATTTATATATAGTACTGTCTGCTAATCCCAAACTCCTAATTTATCCCTCCCCCAGCCTTCCCCTTTGGTAACCATAAGTTTGTTTTCTATGTCTGTGAGTCTGTTTCTGTTTTGTAAATATGTTCATTTATGTCATATTTTAGATTCCACATATAATTGATATCATATATTTGTCTTTCTCAGACGTGACTTTTAAATATCAAAATATGACATCTATAGGATTTATAGTAACAGTGCTGATATCAGTGAAATATATTATTAGACTGGATCTTATTACTTCATTTTTAATGTTGACATTAAGTTAAATATTACTTTTGTTACTTGAGATTAGCCTTTTCTTTTCCCTTTTCTGAGAACAAGTACAATTATGTTACTAATGAGAGTTTGAGAGATTAGGGTATAATAGACATTCTCATTGAATTATTAACATGCCGAATTCTAGAGTTCTGTCCTTTGCAAAATTCCCACATTTCATTTTAGATAAAGAGTAAGTTCTCTTCAGAAGTCTTTGTGCGTTCATTTGTCATATAGTAAGTCGAGGTTTTCCTACTTCCCTGCCTCCTATAGAGCATAAGCCCCTTCTGCACTTTTCAGCGTAACCAGGTCCGATCTCAGCTGTAAAACTCATCTGACTTCTCCATGTAATCGTTCTTGCCTCATCCCTGTCTCAGCCCCTGACTTGAATTCTTCCCACTTCCCTCCATACTGAACTAGCAGAGTACTGTTTAGTTGTGTAATTGTTTATATACTTGGGAAGTGTTCTCATACACATATTTACTCTGTCCCATTTAGAATCAGAAAGCTCTCAAGGATGTAAAGCACATCTTCTCTTTCCCTAATAATCCCCAAAGCCCTCGATGCCATGCTATGCCCCCAGAAGGGAATCAGTAAACCTGATACAATGGATTGGAGCCTCCTCTTCGGCCCACATTTGCCTTAGGCGGTCTCCTGCAGAGCTCTGTGTAAAGTAATTGAGCCTTCGGATTTGTGCTCTCATGCTAATGGTTATTACTTCCTTTATTTTTGAAAAACCGGTTGTTGGGCTCTAAGCTAAACATGCTATTTTCTGCACCCAGCAATTCTCCATGAGAAGCTGCCTCTCAGTCTTATGCTCTCTTAGGCCATCCTCCTCCCCCCAGTAGGAGAAGGATAAGAGGAAGTTGCAATATTTACTCTGAGATGGAGAGCCTTGAGCACTTGAGCCCCGGGGCTGCCTCTGGACCAATGTTTCTGTTCAGCTTCTCCCAGGTTTTTCAGCAAGAGCTGTCAGAAACCAAGTTTGTGCCTGAAGAGCAACTTCATGTGTAATTTCCATTTCTCTCGACTCCCTGCTGTGTTTCTTGCTATCTGGAAACTTCTCTCAGAGTAGCAGGCTCTTGGCACCACTAATCCTTTTCCTCTCTCAAATGCCATATTCTTCCTTGGAATGTTAGTTTCTTTTTCAGAAAATTCTATCTTTGTAAAACTACCCAGAAATCAATGTTAGGCGTTCAGCTGTGAAATTACTTCAAAGAATGAGTTAAAGCAAAAGAGGTGTCATTCTTTTGAAGAGCTTAGATTTTCTGTTTATAGAGAAGAGTTCCTGGGAATTATGTGCTTAGCTGAAAGTATTAAACACTTTTTTCTTCAACATTAATTTTTCTTCCTGGGTTTACAGAGGAGAAGGTTACAAGTTAAGGGCTCTGATCATGGTTTATTCTCTAGCTTGGTCATTTGAGGCAAGTTCCTTTACATTCATGGACTTCTTTTTTCTCTTGTATTGATATAAAATGATGAGAAGTGTCAACTGAAAATAATACACAGCCTGAAAGTTGAGAATTATGTTTTATTTGGATTTGCTGAGGACTTAAGCTGGGGAGACAGCCTCTCAGACCGCTCAAAGGGACTGCTCGGAAGAGGTAAGAGAGGAACTAAGATATATAGGAGTTTTTGCAACCAAACAAATAAACAAACAAAAAACAGGTAGTCAGAACATCAAAATATTACTGTTAAGAAAAAGCAGAGTTAATAAATATAAGTTAATAAAGTTAATAAAGTTAATAAATTTAGCACTTTTCTATGGATGGAAAGATGCAAGAGTCTGGGCTCATTGAAATCATTCCTTTGATATGTGCCTTAACTATCTAGGGCCAGTATCCTGTTTTCTCCATCCTGAATCCCCTCCGGGTGCACCATAGGTGTAGCTGCAATGGCTGGTGGCTTGACGGCTGCAACATCCTTTGCTCACTGATATGGCAGGCAGCATTCTTCACCCACAGTAGAGTGACATATGAAAAAGATATTCTTTAAAGCACCTTTCAAATTTAAATGTTATTATTCTACCACCAAATTCCCATTCTCAACACCAGATAAGACTTAGTATTAGTGTTGCTGAAAATATATATATATATATATATATATTTTTTTTTTCATCTGCACTGCTTGACATGCAGGATCTTAGTTCCCTGACCAGGAATAGAATCCCTGCAGTGGCAGTGGAAGCGTGGAGTCTTAACCACAGGACCACCAGGGAAGTCCCTATTGGGGGATAGTCTTGATTAAAAAAAAAAAAAAGAAGACGATCCACATGAAAAAGAAAGAATTTTGAGCCAATGCTCACAACTTTAGTCAGGGTGACTTTCATGTCCTAATTTGAAGTAAGCAAGCGGAACATTCATTAATGGGAGGCTTAGGTAATCCCTCTTTTATCAAGATTAATCACTTATTTTTACATTAGTCATTGTGAATTAATATAGCAATTTGATCCTTCCTAGTTATCAGGTTCTTTTTGATGACTGTCTTAGCCTACATTAGTTAGAAGAGAATAAAGTGCATAGGTCTCCACTTCACATCCAAGCCATTAGGTATAACATAATAACAAAAGCAAATATTGGATTGAATTGTGATCTCCTCTGTCAGCTGAAAAACATGCACAACCTCAAAGTTGAGAATTATGTTTTATTCAGTGGACATACTGAGGACTTAAACCGGGGAGGCAGCCTCTCAGATACCTCTGAGGGACTGTTCTGAAGAGGTAACGGAGCAGCCAGGATATATATAGGAGTTTTTGCAGAAAAGAAAACCACACCAAAAAACCCAAGTAGTTGGAACATCAAAAGATTACTGTCAAGTAAAGAAACACCAGACGTCTCAAGTTAATGAATTTAGCCCTTTTCTTTGTGTCGGGTGGGATGGCCACAGTGCCTGATGGCTGGATGGCTGCAACATCCTTTGTTTACTGGCTCAGCAGGTGGCATTCTTCGTCTACACCCTGCAGGCTGTTGCTGTCGAGGAAGTACAAACTGCCATCCAGCCTGTTTTCCTAAACTCCGTAGACTCAGCAATCTGTCCTTTAGACGTCCTGATAAGTGTCTTAATGGAAGATGAATGCCAGGCTGATGTGACAGTGTTCTTGGGGCAGAATTAGCTCCGTCTCTAGTCACAATTTGGTGACAGATTCCACTTAAGGCAACAGGACACAAGACCCAGTTGGAGCCCTAGGTGGAGGACACCATTTAGATTCCTGTATATCCCTGTTCATCAATGGTAAGGGTACAGTTTTTGAATCAAATGACATTTCTTGAATTCCACTCAGTTCACCTGTGAGAATGCTTTGAGTTACAGCTCAAGATAGCAACAGTTCGTGCTCTTACGAATAGCCGTTTTTGGCCTCTCTCTCTTTCTGTATCTGTCTCTCTGTCTCTCGTACACACACACACACACACGCACACACACACACACACACACACACACACACACACACACTACACTACTTGTACTGAGATACTTTAAGATACATTATTTCAAACTGTATAACAACATAATAAAAATTTCTAGTAGTACCAGAGGATATGTCTCTGAGTACAAAACTATACAAATTTTGTGTAACTTTCTCAAAGTAGTCAATGAATATAAAAATATGTATGTGTAGATAAATCCCCCCCTTTTTTTACATAAATAAGAACATGCTATAAATACTGTATGTACCTTGGGTTTTTTTTTTAAACATATAAATTCTCCTGGATATCTTTTTATAGCAGCATATATAATACAGCTCTGTTTTCCAGTATATATATTGTGTGACTATATTTGTATAATTTATAAATTAATTTATATTTATCATTTATAAAGTAATCCATATTGGCTACGTGTCCAACATTTTGTATTTTTCACTAGTCTCTGAGTGATGGTAATCATGTGAGCACTCCCAGTTTGAAAATGTTAGGTCTAATTGAAATTGATAAGTTCTGTCATTCATGAGACCATAGATTGGCAAACTTTTTTTTTAAATAAAGAGCCAAGTTAATAAATATTTTAGGCTTTGGGGGGCCATAAAGATTCTGTCTAAAATCTGTTCTCATAGCACAAAAGCAGCCCATGGCAATATGTAAACGAATGGGCATGGCTGTGTTACAATAAAATCTTATTTCAAAACCAGGCTAGGGACTTGGTTTGGCCTGAGGGCCAGAGTTTGCTAGGCCCTGCAACTAGACCAGCCACTGGAAGTGACCAACTTGTGGATGAGTTTCCACAAGACCACAAGCTCCATAAAGGCAAGGATCGTATATTTTCATGTCCAGTTTCCCCCAGTGCCTAGGTGAACGGTGACTCAACAAATATTTTTTGAATTGAAGAATTAATTCACAGAAGAGGTATAGAATCAACCCATTGTTTTACCATTTACTGTCTCTGAACATGAGCATGTTGTTTTTAGCTGAAGATAAATGTATCCCTCACATGTATAGCTAAGGAGATGTGTAGATTTTAAACATATGCTCTTACTAATCATAACAAAACAATTTCACCAAGAAATAGAAAAGAAGTTTTTAACAAAGCTGAGGTGCCTGCTTCATGCTGTAAGTTCCTGCTGTCTGGGCTGATATTCCGCTATAAAACTTTACTGGATACTGTGTTTGAATTACTGGTTTCATTCAAAGCGTCTCATGATGATTGACCCAATTTGTTTTCTGTTGTCCATAACCAAAAACAATTGAGCATCACTGATATGCATACTCTCTTCTTTAAGTTTTGAGAAAACTACTCAGTAATATTTATTAGGAGCCATTATTTTTATCAAATATATATATATATATATCAAATATATATATGTTTTATCAAATATATATATATTAAGGAGAGAGAGCTAGAAAAAGGATCTGTGTTGGGCTTCCCTGGTGGCGCAGTGGTTGAGAGTCCGCCTGCCGATGCAGGGGACACGGGTTCGTGCCCCGGTCTGGGAAGATCCCACATGCCATCGAGCAGCTGGGCCCGTGAGCCATGGCCGCTGAGCCTGCGCGTCCAGAGCCTGTGCTCCGCAACGGGAGAGGCCACAACAGTGAGGGGCCCGTGTACCGCTAAAAAGAAACAAAACAAGAAAAAGGATCTGTGTCTCACTGTGATACAATTCTGTGCTCTTCCTATTGCTGCTTCTACCCTACTATATTGAAAATATCTATATAAATGTGTCATGTCTTGTAAGCAGATGTGCATTCTGGAATTCATTTCTTCCTAAACCATGAAGCACCAGCCATAAACAAGATGAACTCCCTGAAACCTCCGGAAGCCACACTGAGAGAAGAACCTGGGTCAGGTAGAGCTGTGTTTACCTTCTGGGCTAGAGAGATAGTTCTAGGCCTGATAGCCTTATAACTTCAGCCCAGAATGTCAGGCTCCCATTACTTTAGCCCTTTGGTCCAATCACATTGTTTCTGATATCCTAACCTTTAATTATTTGAATTCCCAATCTTGCTCAGGAAGGTGAGCCTTTGCCAGGTTGGTCAGCCTTAAGCTAATGGCTGAAAGGATTGTCATTGGCCCCTGTATCCAACCCAGTTACTTCCTGATCTGAAGTAGCCAAACCAGCTGGGGCACAAATAACCATGAAATCCTCACGGCCACACTTTCCCCTGCCTCTGAGAGAAGCTTCAGGAAAAAGAGCAGAAATGAACTTTTGTGAAGGGATTAGCTTGGGTGAAGAGCATTACCCGTAACCAAATAAATGGATCCTGGTGACTCACCAGGCTAGCCTTCAAGTCACCAGTGCCTCTGGGGATGTTAGGGCCTGTATTTCATTTCTGCAAGTTTAAAAACATCAGGTAACTCTGGAAGGATACCAGAGGTCAAGGTACAGGTCTACAGATGGATCAAGCAAACATATCAGACTTAATCTCCAGAATTATCCTCTGAGATTGGTAGTACCGTTTTCTTCATTTTGCCATTTGCCCAACTTCTTGCAAGGATTCAGGTACAGACCATTGAACTCCAGAACCCTGACTTTTAACATTGTGCTATAATCCACCATTTAGAGTAGTGGATCCCACAGAAAGGTAAGTAGGGATCACTGGGCTGCTGTGCTAAGCATTATCCTATCAAATTCTTGGGAAGAATAAATACCATAATGTATATGGAGTGCTGTGTACAATTCCTGGCACCAAGTTAAGCACTGTAGAAAATGTAGCCGTCAATATTAGCAGCTCGCATAGGCTCTGGGCAAATTAGCAGGAAAAGCCTTCTTAATTTTATTCAATACGGTGTTGAAATCATCTAACCAAGTGCACAACAAGATATATATACCATAACCTGGGAAAACTGTCTTGCTTTTTTAAAAGAATTGAATTCAGTGAGAAACAGCTTTTAATGGTTGAAAAGTGAGAAGTGTAGGGAATAAGAGACTCTTTCCTGTGTTTATATTTGAGGCTTGCCTTTCTTACTTTCAACTTTATCTTCATAACTGCCTCCCCTCTGGATCTGTGTCTTCTTCAGTTTTTTTTTTTTTTTTTTTAGAGTGATATCTTCCCACCCAACTACTTAATTTATTTATTTATTATATTTTTAGATGTTGGGGGTAGGAGTTAATTTATTTTTGCTGTGTTGCGTCTTCGTTTCTGTGCGAGGGCTTTCTCTAGTTGTGGCAAGCGGGGGCCACTCTTCATCGCAGTGCGCGGGCCTCTCAGTGTCACGGCGTCTCTTGTCGCGGAGCACAGGCTCCAGACGCGCAGGCTCAGCAGCTATGGCTCATGGGCCTAGTTGCTCTGCGGCATGTGGGATCCTCCCAGACCAGGGCTTGAACCCGTGTCCCCTGCATTAGCAGGCAGATTCTCAACCACTGAGCCACCAGGGAAGCCCCGTCTTCTTCAGTTTAAAGAAGGTGGCAAGACAAGTCCTAGAACATTTTGTTTGTGTGTAATTGACATGACAAATGATGGGCTCTTACCTAAGAGGCCCCAGATAAGAGGTTGGTTACTAATGCAGGGGGGGACCAGTGGGAGCAATTGTCTCTGGTCTCTTATCAAGCCCAGAACAATCTTTCATTTACTATATTCATGCCGCAAGAGCACAGGCAATATTAAGTTCCAGAAAAAGGAAAAACTCTCCCACAGAAACAGCTGTGTTCATTACACAGCCAGTTTACTACAGTGAATTGCTAGAAATGGAAAAGTTTCCATTTCTTTTTGTGTTTATCCTTGACAGTTGTCTTATAAAATCTGCCTTTTGTAAATAAGGGAGGGCTGGTTTTAAACAGCTTTGACTAATATCTGTAGTTGGAGTATTACGTTCTACAGAGTTTCAGCAAATTAAAATAAATCTGATAGAAAGACATATATCTTTCAAAGAAAATATTGTGAAGCATCCTGGCCACAGAGTTCCATTTTTCCCCCATCTTACATGTAAATTGGATTGTGTTCCTTTTATGTCTACATTGTCACTTAGTCTAAAACCTGAGAGATGTCATTTAACCTCAGAGTTGGACCCCACTGAAAGCTTGTCTGTGGACACTATGCTGTCTTTGTGTAAATGTTCATTGCTGATGCATACTACAATGGAAAAAAAAATTAGTTTCTTGAACACCAGAAAATACCCACCTGTTAATCTCACTGGGTTGCAGCAAACAACCCAATGGATTGGTGGATTCTCTGAGAGCAGGAACTTAACTGTGTTCTCTCCAGGTCTTATTCAGTTCCAAGCACAATGCTGGTAATTCTTGAAGTTCTCAGTCAATGTTGAAGAACTGAAAAACAATCCACAAAATTCAGTTGACCAATTAGCTAGATATGCCCTGATACAGAATTCTCTCCATGGCAGAAGTGTTTGCTGATCAGGGAAATGGAGTAACTACTACAGACAGCCAGAATCCCGTTAAGCATGGTGCGTTAATTACAATAAATAAAAATTTGGTGCTTGAGAGAACGAGTTTTGCAAAGTATCCATATTAATATCAGGGAGTGGCCTAAGCCTTGGGGAGATGAGAGTCCTCTGCTTTTAGATTAATAAAGCTGGGCTTTTGTTTTGTTTTCTTGTTTGCATTGTAAAAGAAGAGCTGTTAACTTGTCACCTACATACTATTGTGTGAGTGACTAAACAAAGGTGAAATCCCAGGTATATTCCATAGTGTTGACAGTGACTGAGTGTTCACTCTGATGGGAAATTTGTCAGTTGAGGGGGTTATCTCCTTCACACTCCTTGAAATCTTTTTCTTCATTCAAATTTTCCTAGCTAGTATACAAATGTTAAATTTCCTGTTGTGTAATATAGACTGTCTCTGTTTCTGTCTCTGTCTTTCCCTCCCCAGCTTGGCCTCAGGGATATCTAACCAAGTTTGCTCAGTACCCTTGGTCCCTGTCACAATATCAGGCAAATGCTAGACGCTGAATCATGGTTTAATGAATTTCTCTTGAATGGATGTTATCTTGCTTCAAGTCATTCATGCAAACATTGAAGAGGACAGACAGAGCTCTGCTGACCTCCTCTAGCAAACCACTCTCTAGTAGACCTCAACACATCAGTCTGTACTCTTTGGTTACAGTTGTTCAACCAGTTACTAATCTAACTAATTGTAACCGGTTGAACAACTGAACCCAAAGGGTGCAAAGTGGAAACATTTCATTGGGAAGTCGGCTCTGGACAAAGGAAACACCACCAGATCCCCTTCAGTATGCAAAGGGGAAATTCCTTCTCAAGTAGAAGCTGCATGGTGCCTCTCTGAATGATCATTAATTTGTAATGCTGTGTGAGTATCATCTGTTCTTTGGGTGAGGCTTATTTGAAGTGTAAGGTGCTGCCTCCATAGAGGGTGATACTGACCGAGTGTTAAATAACTGTTGTCTGAAAATAACCGATGATATGAACAATAAAAAGCTTTTAAAAATAAGACGTTTCTTTTATTGATAGTCGTCCAGTCCATCAAGGTTGAAGTGACATATGCAATGTGAGATGTAAAATCTGATGTGAAACAGACAATAATTTGTGGTTTATATGAGGGAGTGTATCCATGTACATTGATGCTTAAGAACAGGAGGCTTTTAGGTCATTATTCTAAAGTTTGTTTAGAGAATAAGTTTACTTTTTATTTTCTTCAAAATAAATTTCTTTCTCTTGATATTGTACAGTATTTGCAAAATGTTATGATGAAGCTGTTGCTCGTTGTTTCACAATGTTTTCTCTGTGAGGACCCAGGGAACATTTCTACCTGATGCTTCATGTTGTCTGAATAACTTCAAACTGTAAAAGATTATGTTCTCTTTTGGCCACTAAGAAGCTCACTTTTCACCTGTGGTACCTGTGGGATGCATTTTGAACAATAACTTTGTTTTCTTATTTTTCCTTAGCACCACCAAATCTCTCTTTTTTTTTAAGGCAGACTATAATTAATAAATGCATAGCAAACAAAAACCTGTTTTTAGATGAGATTGCTGTTGATATATGAATTCATCTATCATCCAGCTTCCCACCTTATTCTCTCCTGCCATATTTCTATTGACTAGGGCTTTTGTTCCATGAAGAATTAACTTTTGCCATGACCTCCATGCCAAGCTCCTCCATGCCATGCTCCTCTCTGCCTTCAGACCTCTGTATCCACCTGTAGGTGCTCTTTCTCCTGCGGGGCCTCAAACCTGAATGCAAAGCTGTCCAGTAGTTGAGCTGTGTTTCATGAGGAATCCAAGAACCTGCAGCATGGGTGAATTTGACAATTTTGCCAAAACCTTGAAGTGTTGTGAGGAAGATTCACACTGACCGTGCACCATGCAGCCTTCTTTTGTCTTGCCGGTCTCATCTCCTCACCTAGGCGTTCCTCTTGGAGTCTTAGCTTTCTAAAATCAGCACTTCTACTCTCACCATGAGACCTGCCCTAATTGTGAAACTCCCTGGTCTGTGTTAGAGGGCTTCACCCCCCGCCCCATCCCTGAATTCCGAGGAATGACATTTTCTCTGCCTTGTTTACAAGGCAATCAATCAATTCACGTAACAAATCTCTTAAATGTATCTACTATGTTCTAGATACTGGAGATACTAGCATAAATAAATAACACAAATAAAGCCCATATCCCTAAAAGTTCAAATTGAAGGAGTTCAAATTGGGGGGTTAGAGAGCAAAGATTTAAATAGATTAGAGGAAACATACGTGGTGAGTGCCATGATTAGCAATAGGCACAGGGCTTTATGGGAGAGGGTCTCACCTGGAGTGGAAAGGTGTGATCTCAGGTGAGTCTTAAGGAATGAGTGTGGGCTTGGGGGAGGAGAAGGTGGAGGTTCCAGGAGGAGGGGGCTAGCAGGAGCAGAGATGTTGAGGCAAGGAATCACATGGTATGTTTGAGGAAGGGTCATTGACAAGATCTGAAGCTGGAAATAAACAAGGACTGATTTCTAGGGACCTTGTGTGCCAGGTTAAGGACTTTGAGTTTGTCCTGGAACCATGAAGTATTCCAAGTAGTGGGGGGAGGGGGCAAGGTCAGATCCTGGAGGCTGAATGGAGAATAAAAATGCAAGGACAAGACTGGAGGCCTGGAGTGTTAAAGGAGGTCACTGATGTGGCTTGGGCAAAGCATCACGAGGGCGTAAGCCAGGTGGGTGGTTCTAGAGATTGAGAGGAGGGCGTTAATTCCATGAATGTGTAGTAGATAGAATTGTCATGTTGTACGAGTGTACTTGGGAGAAAGGGACTGGTCATTTAATAAGTAGTTATATCACTGGTGGATTGGTGATTTCCTCAGTTCTTGCCCTTTCAAGGGAAATAATTCAGTTGAGAGATGTAGAGCATTTTTAAGTGGCAAGAGTTTTATTAAGCAAAAGCGGAAGTATGCTCTCGAGAAATGATGAGAGCGGGCTGTCTGGAAACCAGAAACAGCCCTGCAATGGGGCAGGGATAGGTTTTTTTAGAGTGGTGGTCCCTCCCTGTGTCCTGCGTCATTTGACTGACAAAGCTGATTGACAGCTTTAGGTTATATAACTTTTCTCTTAGTGCACAGGCGCTTACCCGTAAGCTCCCAAGCAAAAGCCACGGGGGCGGGGGTGGGAACTGCAATGCTAATTTGTTACAAATGTGGCACAATGAACCCCCAGGTACCTTAAGTCACCTTTTAGGTCTTGGTGCGCCCTTGCCAACCTGTGCTGGAGGTTTTAATCTTGCTTGGTCCTGATATGGCTGGAAACCTAGCGGTGGTCCTTGACCACAAGAGGGAGGATCTCTGGGTGTGTTCCAACCACCAGTGTCCAGGTGGGGGAGGGAAAGATGACTCCATCCAGGATGGGGCGGGACCTGCTCATGTCTGACTAACTACCTAACAGTTATTGGTCATTGGTAAATAAGATGCAGAAGAAGGTGAGGTTTTGGGGCAGATGGAGTGAGTTTTGGAGGGAGTAAGGGGCTTGAAGTTCTGTAGAACAGGAGGATGAGGAAATCTAGGAGGCAAATAAGTATCCAAACACCTCATGTATACATTTATATAAAACATGGATAAATTTATTCTCCTTCTTTGCCCATTTTTTGGGTATTTTATATAAATATAGCTGTTACATCTGGTAATTTTTTCCTCCCATATAACTTTTGGAATGCAATAACGTGAATCATGAGGAGATGACCATTTCTACTTAATCTCTGCGAAGTTGCATTCTTATCCTATTTTGATTCATAATAAAATGCCTAAGTTGGTTTTTTCTAACCTGAGGCACACGATTTATAGAAGGAAAATAAAAATGTCAAAGGTATAACTGCCCAAACTTGGGATGTTGGTAAAGTGATATAATATCAAAAATGTTTATCTGGTTAGCTGACTACTGAAAAGTTATATTAGTTGTGTTTACAATTAACGGATGATTTCTCTTTAGGCCAGAACCAACAGAGATTGTAATCCCACAGCCCTGCAATTTTGAATGTTTTTGTTCTCCCTTTTGGAAGTTTTCCAGGTATTCTTAGTTGGCAACTGGAAACAGTTCAGTAATGGCTATGCAGCTTCCTCATGCATGGTATTGAAATTTGTGACCAGGGATCCCTGTAGAGCTACTATTGACATTTCACCCCCCTCTTAGATTAAATCTACCTATACAAGCTCAAGGGGTCCTGCCTGGGGCTGTCTGATCAATACTCTATAGCCCCTGTGCAGAAGAAACTACAAAGATTTTCTCAGAAGGTAGACTGTTGAAATTGGATCTAAGTAGTAGACAGTGATTTGAATGAGGGATATACTGACAATTTGCATCAATCTAGACTTGGGAATAGTTTGAAAAAAGTAAATTGCCTTTTGTCTCAGCTTTGAAGGGATAGATGTTAAATATCCCTTGTTTTCTATTATTGCTTCTTAAGTATTTATCAGGAAAGTGGTATAAGTCAGTCCATAGACAAGGCTCCTCTGACCTTTGATCATCAAATCATCCTCCCCGTCTTCCTCTTTGTTGCAGTCACTGCAGTCATCACCACCACCACCATCATCATCATCATCTCATTGTCATCACCACATCATCATCACAGATAGCTCCACTTCTTGGGTGCTCAGGTTTGCCTGTGTTTGAATTAGGCATTATGGGTCCAAAGCCCATGATCTTAATTTCTACTCCATACCTCTTTTCTAATAGCCCAGAGACTCCCATGGGTGGGCAAAAGGTTGGTGCTGTGCTTTTAAAATGGACTTGAGATCTAGTAAGTTTTGTTTCTATTGGTGTCTTTTATATAATTTTGGAAGGTAATGTGAGAAAACTCAACCTTTTGAATTTTTTAAAAAAAATTTTGAGACACTTGTAACCACCAGCTATGTAGCTATAATTTATTGCCACATTTAGTGTATTAAATTGTAACAGGTATTTCTGATTCTTACTCCCCACTTCTCCCTTAAAAAAAAGCATTTGTTAATTTAGCATACCTCCTTCTGTCTGTTCCATGAAACTATAATTTCTTTTTTTTTTCTTACATCTTTATTGGAGTATAATTGCTTTACAATGGTGTGTCAGTTTCTGCTTTATAACAAAGTGAATCAGTTATACATATACATACGTTCCCATATCTCTTCCCTCTTGTGTCTCCCTCCCTCCCACCCTCCCTATCCCACCCCTCCAGGCGGTCACAAAGCACCGAGCTGATCTCCCTGTGCTATGTGGCTGCTTCCCACTAGCTATCTACCTTACGTTTGGTAGTGTATATATGTCCGTGCCTCTCTCTTGCTTTGTCACAGCTTAACCTTCCCCCTCCCCATATCCTCAAGTCCATTCTCTAGTAGGTCTGTGTCTTTATTCCTGTCTTATCCCTAGGTTCTTCATGACATTTTTTTTTCTTAAATTCCATATATTTGTGTTAGCATACGGTATTTGTCTTTCTCTTTGACTTACTTCACTCTGTATGACAGACTCTAGGTCTATCCACCTCATTACAAATAGCTCAATTTCGTTTCTTTTTATGGCTGAGTAATATTCCATTGTATGTATGTGCCACATCTTCTTTATCCATTCATCCGATGATGGACACTTAGGTTGCTTCCATCTCCGGGCTATTGTAAATAGAGCTGCAATGAACATTTTGGTACATGGCTCTTTTCGAATTATGGTTTTCTCAGGGTATATGCCCAGTAGTGGGATTGCTGGGTCATATGGTACTTCTATTTGTAGTTTTTTTAAGGAACCTCCATACTGTTCTCTGTAGTGGCTGTATCAATTTACATTCCCACCAACAGTGCAAGAGGGTTCCCTTTTCTCCACACCCTCTCCAGTATTTATTGTTTCTAGATTTTTTCATGATGGCCGTTCTGACTGCTGTGAGATGATATCTCATTGTAGTTTTGATTTGCATTTCTCTAATGATTAATGATGTTGAGCATTCTTTTATCTGTTTGTTGGCAGTCTCTATATCTTCTTTGGAGAAATGTCTATTTAGGTCTTCTGCCCATTTTTGGATTGGGTTGTTTGTTTTTTTCTTATTGAGCTGCATGAGCTGCTTATAAATTTTGGAGATTAATCCTTTGTCAGTTGCTTCATTTGCAAACACTTTCTCCCATTCTGAGGGTTGTCTTTTGGTCTTGTTTATGGTTTCCTTTGCTGTACAAAAGCTTTGAAGTTTCATTAGGTTCCATTTGTTTATTTTTGTTTTTATTTCCATTTCTCTAGGAGGTGGGTCAAAAAGGATCTTGCTGTGATTTATGTCATAGAGTGTTCTGCCTATGTTTTCCTTTAAGAATTTGATAGTTTCTGGCCTTACATTTAGGTCTTTAATCCATTTTGAGCTTATTTTTGTGTATGGTGTTAGGGAGTGATCTAATCTCATACTTTTACATGTACCTGTCCAGTTTTCCCATCACCACTTATTGAAGAGGCTGTCCTTTCTCCACTATACATTCCTGCCTCCTTTATCAAAGGTAAGGTGACCATATGTGCATGGGTTTATCTCTGGGCTTTCTATCCTGTTCCATTGATCTATGTTTCTGTTTTTGTGCCAGTACCGTACTGTCTTGATTACTGTAGCTTTGTAGTATAGTCTGAACTCAGGGAGCCTGATTCCTCCAGCTCCATTTTTCGTTCTCAAGATTGCTTTGGCTATTCGGGGTCTTTTGTGTTTCCATACAAATTGTGAATTTTTTTGTTCTAGTTCTGTGAAAAATGCCATTGGTAGTTTGATAGGGATTGCATTGAATCTGTAGATTGCTTTGCATAGTAGAGTCATTTTCACAATGTTGATTCTTCCAATCCAAGAACATGGTATATCTCTCCATTGTTGGTATCATCTTTAATTTCTTTAAACAGTGTCTTATAATTTTCTGCATACAGGTCTTTTGTCTCCTTAGGTAGGTTTATTCCTAGATACTTTATCCTTTTTGTTGCAATGATAAATGGGAGTGTTTTCTTGATTTCACTTTCAGATTTTGCATCATGAGTGTATAGGAATGCCAGAGATTTCTGTGCATTAATTTTGTATCCTGCCACTTTACCAAATTCATTGATTAGCTCTAGTAGTTTTCTGGTAGCATCTTTAGAATTCTCTATGTATAGTATCATGTCATCTGCAAACAGTGACAGCTTTACTTCTTCTTCTCCGATTTGGATTCCTTTTATTTCCTTTTCTTCTCTGATTGCTGTGGCTAAAACTTCCAAAACAGTGTTGACTAAGAGTGGTGAGAGTGGGCAACCTTGTCTTGTTCCTGATCTTAGTGGAAATGCTTTCAGTTTTTCATCATTGAGGACGATGTTGGCTGTGGGTTTGTCATATATACCCTTTATTATGTTGAGGAAAGCTCCCTCTATGGCTACTTTCTGCAGGGATTTTTATCATAAATGGGTGTTGAATTTTGTCGAAAGCTTTCTCTGCATCTATTGAGATGATCATATGGTTTTTCTCCTTCAATTTGTTAATATGGTGTATCACGTTGACTGATTTGCGTATATTGAAGAATCCTTGCATTCCTGGAATAGACCCCACTTGATCATGGTGTATGATCCGTTTAATGTGCTGTTGGATTCTGTTTGCTAGTATTTTGTTGAGGATTTTTGCATCTATGTTCATCAGTGATATTGGCCTGTAGTATTTTTTTTTTTGTGACATCCTTGTCTGGTTTTGGTATCAGGGTGATGGTGGCCTCATAAGAATGAGTTTGGGAGTGTTCCTCCCTCTGCTATATTTTGGAAGAGTTTGAGAAGGATAGGTGTTAGCTCTTCTCTAAATGTTTCATACAATTCGCCTGTGAAGCCATCTGGTCCTGGGCTTTTGTTTGTTGGAAGACTTTTAATCAAAGTTTCAATTTCAGTGCTTGTGATTGGTCTGTTCATATTTTCTATTTCTTCCTGATTCAGTCTTGGCAGGTTGTGCATTTCTAAGAATTTGTCCATTTCTTCCAGGTTGTCCATTTTATTGGCATAGAGTTGCTTGTAATAATCTCTCATGATCTTTTGTATTTCTACAGTGTCAGTTCTTCTCCTTTTTCATTTCTAATTCTATTGATTTGAGTCTTCTCCCTTTGTTTCTTGATGAGTCTGGCTAATGGTTTATCAATTTTGTTTATCTTCTCAAAGAACCAGCTTTTAGTTTTATTGATTTTTGCTATCGTTTCCTTCATTTCTTTTTCATTTATTTCTGATCTGATTTTTATGATTTCTTTCCTTCTGCTAACTTTGGGGTTTTTGTTCTTCCGTCTCTAATTGCTTTAGGTGCAAGGTTAGGTTGTTTATTCAAGATGTTTCTTAAGGTAGGATTGTATTGCTATAAACTTCCCTCTTAGAAGTGCTTTTTGCTGCATCCCATAGATTTTGGGTCGTCGTGTCTCTATTGTCATTTGTTTCTAGGTATTTTTTAATTTCCTCTTTGATTTCTTCAATGATCACTTCGTTATTAAGTACTGTATTGTTTAGCCTGCATGTGTTTGTATTTTTTACAGATCTTTTCCTGCAATTGATATCTAGTCTCATAGCGTTGTGGTCGGAAAAGATACTTGATACAATTTCAATTTTCTTAAATTTACCAAGGTTTGATTTGTGACCCAAGATATGATCTATCCTGGAGAATGTTCCATGAGCACTTGAGAAAAATGTGTATTCTGTTGTTTTTGGATGGAATGTCCTATAAATATCAATGAAGTCCATCTTATTTAATGTATCATTTAAAGCTTGTGTTTCCTTATTTATTTTCATTTTGGATGATCTGTCCATTGGTGAAAGTGGGGTGTTAAAGTCCCCTACTATGAATGTTTTACTGTCGATTTCCCCTTTTATGGCTGTTAGTATTTGCCTTATGTACTGAGGTGCTCCTATGTTGGGTGCATAAATATTTACAATTGTTATATCTTCTTCTTGGATTGATCCCTTGATCATTATGTAGTGTCCTTCTTTGTCTCTTCTAATAGTCTTTATTTTAAAGTCTATTTTGTCTGATATGAGAATTGCTACTCCAGCTTTCTTTTGGTTTCCATTTGCATGGAATATCTTTTTCCATCCCCTTACTTTCAGTCTGTATGTGTCTCTAGGTCTGAAGTGGGTCTCTTGTAGACAGCAAATATATGGGTCTTTATTTTGTATCCATTCAGCCAATCTGTGTCTTTTGGTGGGAGCATTTAGTCCATTTACATTTAAGGTAATTATCGATATGTATGTTCCTATTCCTCTTTTCTTAATTGTTTTGGGTTCGTTATTGTAGGTCTTTTCCTTCTCTTGTGTTTCTTGCCTAGAGAAGTTCCTTTAGCACTTGTTGTAAAGCTGGTTTGGTGGTGCTGAACTCTCTCAGCTTTTGCCCGTCTGTAAACGTTTTAATTTCTCCATCAAATCTGAATGAGATCCTTACTGGGTAGAGTAATCTTGGTTGCAGGTTTTTCTCCTTCATCACTTTAAATATGTCCTGCCAGTCCCTTCTGGCTTGCAGAGTTTCTGCTGAAGGATCAGCTGTTAACCTTATGGGGATTCCCTTGTGTGTTATTTGTTGTTTTTCCCTTGCTGCTTTTAATATGTTTTCTTTGTATTTAATTTTTGACAGTTTGATTAATATGTGTCTTTGCATATTTCTCCTTGGATTTATCCTGTATGGGACTCTCTGTGCTTCCTGGACTTGGTTAACTATTTCCTTTCCCATATTAGGGAAGTTTTCAACTATAATCTCTTCAAATATTTTCTCAGTCCCTTTCTTTTTCTCTTCTTCTTCTGGAACCCCTATAATTTGAATGTTGGTGTGTTTAATGTTGTCCCAGAGGTCTCTGAGACTGTCCTCAGTTCTTTTCATTCTTTTTTCTTTATTCTGCTCTGCTGTAGTTATTTCCATTCTTTTATCTTCCAGGTCACTTATCCATTCTTCTGCCTCAGTTATTCTGCTATTGATCCCATCTAGAGTATTTTTAATTTCATTTATTGTGTTGTTCATCATTGTTTGTTCCATCTTTAGTTCTTCTATGTCCTTGTTAAATGTTTCTTGCATTTTTTCTATTCTATTTCCAAGATTTTGGATCTTCTTTACTGTAATTATTCTGAATTCTTTTTCAGGTAGACTGCCTATTTCCTCTTCATTTGCTAGGTCTGGTGGGTTTTTATCTTGCTCCTTCATGTGCTGTGTGTTTCTCTGTCTTCTCATTTTGCTTATCTTCCTGTATTTGGGGTCTCCTTTTTGCAGGCTGCAGGTTCGTAGTTCCCGTTGTTTTTGGTGTGTGTCCCCAGTGGCTAAGGTTGGTTCAGTGGGTTGTGTAGGCTTCCTGGTGGAGGGGACTAGTGCCTGTGTTCTGGTGGATGGGGCTGGATCTTGTCTTTCTGGTGGGCAGGTCCATGTCTGGTGGTGTGTTTTGGGGTGTCTGTGGACTTATTATGATTTTAGGCAGCCTCTCTGCTAATGGGTGGGTTTGTGTTCCTGTCTTGCTAGTTGTTTGGCATAGGATGTCCAGCACTGTAGCTTGCTGGTCGTTGAGTGAAGCTGGGTGTTGGTGTTGAGATGGAGATCTCTGGGAGATTTTTGCCATTTGATATTATGTGGAGCTGGGAGGTCTCTTGTGGACCAGTGTCCTGAAGTTGGCTCTCCCACCTCAGAGGCACAGCACTGACTCGTGGCTGCAGCACCTATAGAGCCTTTCATCCACATGGCTCAGAATAAAAGGGAGAAAATGTAGAAAGAAAGAAGTAGTAGAAATAGAAAGAAAGAAAGCAAGATAGGAGGGAGGGAAGAAGGAGGGAAGGAAGGAAAAAAAGAAAGAAGAGAAAATAAAATAAAGTAAGATAAAATATAATAATTAAAATAAAAAATAAGAGAAAAAAAAAAGGACGGATAGAACCCTAGGACAAATGGTGGAAGCAAAGCTATACAGACAAAATCTCACACAGAAGCATACACATACACACTCACAAAAAGAGGAAAAGGGGAAAAAAATCATAAATCTTGTTCTCAAAGTCCACCTCCATAATTTGGGATGATTCGTTGTCTATTCATGTATTCCACAGATGCAGGGTACATCAAGTTGATTGTGGAGCTTTAATCCGCTGCTTCTGAGGCTCCTGGGAGAGATTTCCACTTCTCTTCTTTGTTCTCACAGCTCCCAGGGGCTCAGCTTTGGATTTGGCCCCGCCTGTGCCTGTAGGACTCTGGGGGGCGTCTGTTCTTCGCTCAGACAGGACGGGGTTAAAGGAGCCGCTGATTCGGGGGCTCTGGCTCACTCAGGCCAGGGGGGAGGAGGGGCACGGAGTGTGGGGCGGGCCTGCGGCGGCAGAGGCCGCCGTGACGTTGCTCCAGCCTGAGGCGCGCCGTGCGTTCTCCCGGGAAGTTGTCCCTGGATCCCGGGACCCTGGCAGTGGCGGGCTGCACAGGCTTCCCGGAAGGGGGGTGTGGAGAGTGACCTGTGCTCGCACACAGGCTTTTTGGTGGCGGCAGCAGCAGCCTTAGCGTCTCATGCCCGTCTCTGGGGTCCGCGCTTTTAGCCGCGGCTCGCAGCCGTCTCTGGAGCTCCTTTAAGCAGCGCTCTTAATCCCCTCTCCTCGCGCACCAGGAAACAAAGAGGGAAGAACAAGTCTCTTGCCTCTTCGGCAGGTCCAGACTTTTCCCCGGACTCCCTCCCGGCTAACCGTGGCGCACTAACCCCCTGCAGGCTGTGTTCATGCCTCCAACCCCAGTCCTCTCCCCGCGCTCCGACCGAAGCCCGAGCCTCAACTCCAGGCCCCGCCCCTCCCGGCGGGTGAGCAGACAGGCCTCTCGGACTGGTGAGTGCCGGTCAGCCCTGATCCTCTGTGCGGGAATCTCTCCGCTTTGCCCTCCACACCCCTGTTGCTGTGCTCTCCTCCGTGGCTCTGAAGCTTCCCGCCTCCGCCACCCACAGTCTCCGACCGCGAAGGGGCTTCCTAGTGTGTGAAAACCTTTCCTCCTTCACGGCTCCCTCCCACTGGTGCAGGTCCCGTCCCTATCCTTTTGTCTCTGTTTATTCTTTTTTCTTTTGCCCTACCCAGGTACGTGGGGGGTTTCTTGCCTTTTGGGAGGTCTGAGGTCTTCTGCCAGCCTTCAGTAGGTGTTCTGTAGGAGTTGTTCCACGTGTAGATGTATTTCTCGTGTATCTGTGGGGAGGAAGGTGATCTCCACGTCTTACTCTTCCGCCATCTCCCCAGAAGCCTCGAAACTATAATTTCTTACAGAGCTATGAGAGTAATACATTTCTCCAGTTCTCAGTAGAAATGAATGGGTTAAGAAATTCTGCTTCAAGATCTCAGATGGTAAAAGCCATTGACCACTGAAAGCTCTTCTGCTTCCTCTGATGGAGAATGTGGTAATGGAGAGGTACAAAGTGTACCACGTACCCAACAAGCTAATTGCCCACTTTGAGTCCTCTCTCAGGCCCAAGTGCCAAGTGAAACCTCTGCTCTCAGGGAAATTAGGCGACTGACACAGAGATTGGGTTCGTTAGCCTTATCTAAATCTGTGATGAGCTGGTGATAGTCTGTGCTAATGAAGGTGATTCTTTGAATCAAATGCTTGTTGATGTGGGTTTTCTGAAGTATAATGTTGATTTGATATTGCCATCCCTGTCACAAGAGCTGCATATGTAATTATGGTTTCGCTCTAAATAGATTTGCTTTTGGACTCTAAAGCACGCCCCGTTACTTCATGTTCTTGCTATCTCCCAACCTCAAAAAAAAAAAAAAAAAAGGACAGACCAATAAATCCAAAATATCTTTAAGCACCATATGTGGGCTTGCATTCTTTTTACATTTAGTGTCTTAACGTTTTCAAACAACAAATCAGTTTGTAAGTAAGGTTCTTTGTGATAGGATTTGAGCATGCATGCATGTGATGCTTCCTGTCTCTGTCCTGCCTGACCCTTCATGTTGGTAATGGTTTTAAATGGCCCAGTGGGAGATCAAAGCACAAGTCAACCTTTCAAATATCCATACAGTGTAGAAAGTCAGGGACCAAGGTTATTAGCACGTGATCTGCTCAGAGGGGACAGGGCTATTTCCCTCCCCTCTAGTACGTACCCGGACACACCTCAGCCAACCATTCACAGTTTGAAAAACATGATGGGCTTTGTCTGGTCCCTGTAGAGGATGCTGTTCTTTCTCCTTCCTTTCCCTAGCATCCTGCTGCTTCTCTCCAATCTCCAGGTCAAAGACCAGCTCCTCTCAAAAGCCTTCAGACAAAATAAGGAGCCTCTCAAAAGCCTTCAGGCAAAATACATCAGAAAGAGAAAGACTAATACCATATGATATCACTTATATGTGGAATTTAAAATATGACACAAATCAACAGCTCACAGATACAGAGAACAGACTGTGGTTGCCAAGGGGGAAGTGGGGTGGGGGAAGGAAGGATTGGGTGTTTGGGATCAGCAGAGGCAAACTATTATATATAGGATGGATAAACAACAAGGACCTACTGGATAGCACAGGGAACTATATTCAATATCCTGTGATAAACTATAATGGAAAAGAATATGAAAAAGAATGTAGATATGTATAACCGAGTTACTTTGCTATACCGCAGAAATTAACACAACATTGTAAATCAACTATAGTTCCAGAAAACTAAAACTAAAAATACATAGACTGTTACTTGTTACAGTCAGTTGCCAGTCTGTGATTTGTAGGAGCAAATGACCGTGGGGATGCAGAGTACTCTTTGGCCCTGCTTCTCAAAAAGTACTGTAGACACCTGGTCCCTCCCAATCCTTTGATTTAGTTTGAAAGCAGCCTCCCTACTAATCCTGAGATCTCTATGCTGTATCTTTTACTTCAGACTGTGGCAAGAAGAGCATGGACTGGTTGTGCATTCAAGTCGGAAGTCCAGAAGCTCTCTTGATGGTTTCCCACCCAGTTATGGCATATTACTGTAATCCCACACAACAGCGGAAACATCTTTTTCTCATTTCTCTAGATTCCTGTAGCATTTGATGTCTCTACCGTGTAATTTACATTTAATTCTAAGTCGTTTTGCATCATTTTATGGTTATTTCAAGTATAAATGTCTTGCCTTCCTCAGAAGATTTTTTAAAAATTCCTTTTAGAGCAAGGGCTCCCTGCACAGTACCAGGTAGAAACATGGAGTAAACCACGAATACTGATGTCACCTCAAAGTTACTTAACCTCTTCTCAGCAAAGAAGGCCAGTCTAGCATATAACTCATTCTTCTAACCTGTACCTACTTTATAGAGGAATAAATACACTGAGATAGTGGGAGTTTATGAATGAAGTGACCAGATTTTTAATAAGATAATGCAGGTTTTTTTAATTAAAAAAAAGCTGCTAAATGAGAAATAGATTTGGAAATGGAGACTGGGGTTGGGCAAGGGTAAAGAATTGTGCCACAACTTAGTGCTGGGAAAATGTCTGACTTAATCTAATGAATAAATATGACTGTCTTTGAAGTCTTCCATCCCTTCCCCACTCCTCAGTATCAATTCAAATGCTATCCATGTTGGAGGTACCCCTACTTATCTCCACACTTAAGGCAGCAAACTTTGATGTCTTATTTTCATATCCATTTATCTCCTAGAACTGATATTCAGTAGAACAAAGGTAGAATAGATTTATCTATGCCTAAATCCTATCCATAGAAGATTTCAGGCTTATTGTAGCTGAATCTTTTATAGGCTCTTTTCATTTACCTTCTCACTGCAAGATGGATGGTTACCTAGAACCTTTGATACTAAGGTGTGATAAACTACTTTGCTAGGAAGTAGATAAAGAAAAATCACTTTCCAGTTACTTAACAAGTACGTCCCTTCATATCTCGTCTAACTTATGGGCCAATAACTGTGCTCTGGGACCCTCTTCAGAGTCTTTACCAGAATGGAACCAAATGCATTTTTTAACGCCTTTTAATTAAAGTTTCGTACCACTGAGTCCAATTATCTCTAAGGATAAACAGTGAATCCACAATAAAAAGTTCCATTTGTTTCACTAAAATTTGTAGATACGTGTGACATTTTAAAATATTAATTCAATTTGACCTTGAAACGAATGAACAAAACTTCTTAACACATTTTTTAAGGTTTATCACATTTCTTTTTTTTGGGGGGGGGGAAGTTAACTTCAATAACCACATCTGGTATATAGCACAAATCTATGTGATGCTGAGAAAAACATCCATAGGTGTAAAGATTGTTCATATAAAAGTTTTGAAATGAAGTGTTATTTGGTAGAGACTGTGGACATTTGTATGAAGCACTTCATGTTCCATTTGTTTATTTTACTGTTACCAGCTTATGGAAATAGGGACTTGAATTTCTACTGGGCAATTTGCTCTTGGAGTTAATTATTGGTAAAATTAAGTCTTTGTATATGTTTTGAATACTAAAATATGAGATAAGTTGGTGGTTATTTCTTTGTGAATTTGAAGCCCCAGGTATTTCTTATGTTTGTTTTTTAATGTTATTTCAAATAACCGATCCCCTTGTTTGTGTTCCTCACTTAAGCTACTTCTTTCTTTAACATTTTTTTATTAATCTGAATCTCTAAGAGAGTGACCAAAAACCTGAAGAAAACTGAACTGTTAAACTGTTTCTTGAACAGTTGAAGGATTCTACCTTTAGACTAATATGCCATTTGAGGATTTGGCAACTCCATCCTTTTCTTGTAGCTCCCCAGACATTTGTTTCAGACAGGCCCCTTCTCTCTCTTACTTGAGAGCATTCAGTTCTCATCCTTAGGCAATCAGTAGAATAACGCACTGGTGCCGGGCCATTTGCAGGAGGAAAGAAATAACCTATACATTGGAGTGCTTTGTTATGCAAATATTTCTTGTGTTGAGATACAGCCTGAGTACATTTAGTAAATATCAATAATATTCATTTGCTTATTATTTATTCATTCAACAAATGTTATTGAGCTATGCACTAGGTATTGTTCATTCTTCTAATTTTCAAAATTATAATCAATTCTATTTTTATAACCTATTATTTAACAAAGTACTAATACTGGGATCTTTCTTTCCAACTGAGTTTTGGATGTATAACATAAAGATCATAAGATCGGGCTCTAGAATCAGAGAACTTATGAAAATCTCAGCTCCCAGCACTTTTTAGCTGTGTGACTTTGGACAAGTTAATGAACTTCTCTAAGCCTCACTTACTTCATCTTTACAATGGTGATAATAATAATACTTACCTCACCTCCATTTTCTGAAGAGTGAATGAGAAAATGCACGTAAAGTACATTACACTGGGCTTGGCAGGCAAGAAAGTACTCAACAGATATTTTTTGCTATTGTTTTTAAATCATAGTGCTTGGCTACTTGATTGTTATAATCTTTCTCAACATTTATCGAGCATATACCTATGAAGTGTACTCAGAATAAACTTGGACAGTCAGAGAGACAGCACCATCTGGCCTGTTGTGTTATAAACAAAAGCCCTAAAACTGGATCTGGCAGTGGTGAGGGTAACAGATGCTCTGAATGCCTTCTAGAATTTGTTTTTCACTATATGTTTAAGCTGTGATGAATGTCATTAATGTCATCTCTCCTTTTATTTTAGGTAAGTACATCACCATTTTTGAAACTCTGTGCAGATGGGTAAGTCTTGCTGTTGGAGCTTTTCATGTTGATTTGCATACTTGGAGAATCTGGACCAGACAATGTGCTTATCACGGTCAGACAAATGCTTTTATTTTATTCAAGCAGAGATCTGGAAAGATAACAACATTTCCCACACACATTCCATCTCTGTTTCAAATCTTTGGCAGAAAAAAATGCATTCACTATTTTAAATTGGATAACATGTTATGTTTAATCTAAATAATTGAAGCTTGAGTTTTTTACTCTGTCAGTAGAAGGCAGAGTATTTGAGACTTCAGGAAAGAAAAAAATGATTTCCTTTCAATTAACAATCGTAAAAATCTCTCTGAAGTAAACATACAAACCTTTACTTTTCTGCTTGAAAATGAGGAATCTTCCTTTTTTCTTTTTTTTTGGGTGAATAAAAGTCAGGTATTCCACGAGTAGATTATATTAATGAGACGTAATTTTGTAGCAAATAGAAAATGTGGCTAATAGTCCTTCAAGGTCATGTGTACAGAACATTGTAGAGAGAATTACTATTATGAGTGAGAGTTTGCATAGTTAATTTAGTATTTCTGTAGTTGGCTGTGATCTATCCCCATAGAAACTGAAGTGGAAGAAAAGACCTTAAAACAAGGGATTTAGTATAGACCTCAGTTGGATGTGAAAGATGATTAAGCTATGAAACAACTCACAAAAGGAAGTTATGAAATCTTTGTCACTGGTGAACTTTAAGAACTACATGGACAGTTCTATTTGTATTAGGAAATTAAGATTTATCCTGCCTTGGGACAAAGTATTGAATTTACTAGTTGTCCAGAATGATAAAAATCAATTTGCTCCTCCAGATTTAATTTCCCCTACTTACTCCATGTATACTCTGTACTTTCTGTGTTAGTCTCGGTCTTCCAAGAAGCCAGTGCTAAAGTGGGATTAGAAATGCAAGGATTTTAGGAAATGCTCATGTAAGAGAAAATAGAGAGGGAGCCAGATAAGGTTGAGTGAGAACTGAGATTATGATATAAATTTGACCGTAAGTGAAGAAGAGAGAGATGTTGGGTGGAAGCATCCTAGATTGGGTTAGATAACGCCTTACACATGAAGTTCCTAAGCCAGAATCGGCCACCAGAGGAGTCCTGTGTTTCCTGGGAATGGCTCCGCCTCAGTGTCTCTACGTGATCAGTCATGGCTGGGAGCAGGTCATGGGAAGTATGGTTGTAACTCAGATGCTGCAGTGGATTTCAGAGGCAGCAGCTGGGGACCCTTGGCCAATTATCATCCCTATCGTTGGAGTCTGCAGTGCCTTCTTGTGGCCACCACACTTAGGCTCCTAGGTCTTTGTTCTTTCTGTTTCTTGTTCTCTATTACAATCCCTCTCCTACCATCATTTTTGATACACATCCTACTCCTTCTTCATGCTCAGATTAGTTAGCAGTTCCTTAATGATGTGGGCAAGCAAGTGGCTGGTGGTTATAGCTCTTTTTCGGAATTTTATGATTCTATGTATTTTCCTATGGTATTTGTTGCCTTTTATTGTCCATTTGTTCAAAAATAATCATCAAGAGTTGTGCTTGTGCTAGACATCTTATTCTCTGGGGAGGGGGTCAGAAAAATTAAGGGCTGTGTAACATTTTGAAAAGCTCATGGTAGCCTAGTGGGAGAGACAATACTATAAAATATATTAAATTAAAACAGTGTAAAAGAGAAGTGTGAGCAAAGAGCTATGAGGCAACAGAGAAGGAAGAATTACATTTTGGGGGAGAAGGGAAGATAGTGCCGAGAGTGGGAGGAAAAACTTCATGCAAGAAGTGACATTGAAATTTGTCTTGAAGGATGATCAGGAAGCTAGGGGTTGCTAGTGGAGTGGGCACCATGTTCAAAGGAGTGGTGGCTCGAACCATCATAGAGAAGATTGATGGTCCAGTGAATCTTACATGACATATACATACAATTGTATATAATTGTAATTCAGGTATCAGAAACAAACACTTAGCTCTATCAAGTGTGATACATTCTAATACTCTTTCTTTTATTGCAGCTCATTAAGAAAGTTCTGGTCATATCCCACTAAATCAATTTCATAACTTACTAATAGATTACAGCTCACAGTTTGAAAAATGCTTATGAGGACAAAAGTAGACATTTGTGTTATTATTCAGAAATAAATCTATGAGAGCCATTTATTACAATCGGGTCTGAAAAAAAAAACCCAGCCAAAGAGTCTAAGTACTTTCTCACTAACAAAGGAATTTATTTTAATTTTTAATTTGACGTAATTTCAGATTTACTGTAAAGTTGCAAGAATGGCACAAAAGATTCCTGGGTACCCTTCACCAAGAGACCTCTACCATTCTCATTTTCCATCTTCTCTCTCTCTCTCATCTATCTGTCTATCTATCTATCTATCTTCTATCCATATATACACAAATATATGTTTATTTTTATAGTTTTTTTCTTCTGAACTGTTTGAGTAAGTTGTAGATGTGATACCCTTTTACCTTTAAATACTTAAATGTTTCATAAAACATGGAATTAGTTTACATACAGGGCAGTGATCAAAATTAGCAAATTAATAGTGTTACAATGCTATTTTCTAATCTATAGACCTTGTTTCAAATTTCAATAGTTGTTCCAATAGTGTTCTTTATAGCAAAAGAAAATACAAATGAATGCTTTGCAATTAGTTGTCATGTCTTTTAAATACCCTTTAAACTGGAACAGTTTCTGAGACTTTCATTGTTTTTCATGACAATAGTGTTTTCTGAAAAGTACAGGCTGATTGTTTTATCGACTGTCCTTCAGTTTGAGTTTTACGTTTCCTTGTGATGAGCTTCAGGTCATACCATTTTGGCGGGACTATTACAAGAGTGATGCTGAGTTTTTGTATCTGGAGGCACATGCTGTTGTTTAGTTGTTTCGTTCCATTACTACAGTTTTAACTTTGATCATTTGGTTAAAGTGATGTCTGCCATGTTTCTCCACTGTAAAGTTACCATTTTCCTCCTTTGTAATAAAGTGTAACTTGTAGAGTGTTACTTTGAGACTATGGAAATATCCTGGTATTTCTTAAATTTTTATCCAACAGTTAGAATTCATTGATGATTTCTGCCTGGATCAGTTATTATTATGATGGTTGCTAATCGTGATCATTTCTTCTTCATTTATTAGTTGCCATCTTATCACATGGAAGAGTGTTCCTTTCCTGTTTATTTGTTTCTGTTTAGGTTTATGGATTCTTGGTTTAGCAGATTATAGTCCTTTATTATTGTTACTTAGTATAATTATTTATTTTGATGCTCATACTGTCCCAGATTTGGTCAGTGGGAGTTCCTTCTGCTTGGCTCATTGCCATTTTGACATGTCCCAATCATTCCTTCAGTACTTTCTTATTTTTTGGCACAAGAGATCCAAGACTCTAGTACTTTCCCCTGCCTCAGCTTTGGAACCAGCTGCTTTTTTAAGGATCCTTTGTTCCTTTTAACAGAAAAAAAGATATTTAGAAACCAGAATTTGGAGAGAGGGTGTGCTCATTGCTATTGGGGAGTTTTTACTTCTAGGCTCTCTCAGCAGATAGATCTGGGGGAAAAGTATATGTATATACATACTTATATACATAAATATGTGAATAAATAGACATACCAGTGTATATCTGTATCCATGTGTATATCCAGGTATCTCTATAGATTCAATCTGTGATTGCACACTGATACTTCCAATTCCAGTCTAATACCACAGCATTCATTCTATCCTTCTCCATTTTCATCTGTGTAACTTCTTCACAGCAGTAAAAAACCTGGCTCTCATTATTCACAATATATTGCATGTTTGCTTCATCCTAGAATGTAGTTTCACAAAATAGTTTCAGAATTGCTAACCCATGCCTCTGTGGAAAAAAAAAGGAGAATGTGGGGGGAAAAAAAAGTTTGTAAGCCTTTAAATTAGGTTTTTAGCATTCTTTTGGTCTCGTATACCTAATCCTGTATTCAAAGTCACTTGGTTGGTTCCCCCTTCACCCGCATTCTCATCCCCCTTCAACGCAGTTGCGTTATTCATTCGAAATATGATTCAGTTGGTTTGTTTCAGTTTGTAAGTTTGTTTCCACCTAGGGCTGAATCCTACAATACGGGGATTGACATTTTCTATTTCTATATTTTAAATATGGTGCTAATAATCCCATTTCCACAATAATGAGAATTGCTTCACACCATTAAATACCCAGCTGAAGTAGGAACTGTTTTTTTCCTGGAATATATAGCTACGATTTAAGGCAGAGTATCTGCTGAACTTTGTCTTGGACTAAACTTCAGGATCGTCTGGAAGGATAGTGCAGGAGTGTTTTCAAACATGTTTCTGAGTGAATTACAAATATATTTCTGGGTTTTGATAGCTGGTTATTTGTACCTCATCTTATTTTGATTAGTGTAGATGATTAAGATTAGGAAACAAAAGCAATCTTATTATTTATGTATTTTTCATGCTTTTTTTTTAAAAAAAGGATTTAAAGCTATTCTAATTTTAAAAATGTACAAATGGACTAGGTAAAGCTTAGTCAGAAACACAAATGTAAAAGTATATTTCGTGTTTAGAGTTAAATTTAGATCTGAGTTTCCTCAAAGACATAGTAAATAGGGAAATCTGATAATATTAATATCTTTAGCACTAAAACTTTCATCCTGTAATTAATGCTAAGATTTTTCATTCGTATCTTTGTACAAAGCAGAGCAACAATGTCTTTAACTACAGTTTTATGTGAGTTACCTAAAAGCACATTATTCACTATTCATTGTGGGTAAATATAAGTATTTTTATACTTGATACAAGTCTAGTTATTGAACCATTATCCTATGTAGGATTTTTGTAAGAGTTTAAGTCATTACAGGTCTGATGACTTGATATTTGGAAACAACTTAGTATACATATCAGAATGGCTTTTCAGCCTTGCCATTGGATTACCTTTGTCATATATCACTTGGTTCAACTTAACTTGACAGGAACTTGATTAGAGAAGCTAGATGGTGTCCAATTGACATTTAGCCCTTTGTTTGGAGTGTGAATAATCTGAGATTTCTATTGGAGTAAGTTCTAGAGGGTTTATATTACAGGATTATAGTTAGCAAAATCACTAAGAAATGTTTATGGATGCAAGATAACCACAAATATATCTGTTACCTATTTAGAGCACTTGCATTGGAATTTCTTAGTGTTTCTTATGTAGTCAAAAGCAATAAAATAAACTACAAAGTATTATGTTTTATTTTTTTCCTTTTTACAATGGAAAAGTAATTACTGTATCAAGATAATCGGTTATGTTTCAATCAGTATGGAAAACACCCTTCCTTTAAGCCATTGTTCCTATGACCCTTAAATTCTCTAGTCTAGAAAATGTTTCCAGGCTCAGCAACTTTGGAATTAAAATTTATTGCCCTTTCCCTATCCTATAGCTGTAGAAATAGGAACTGTATCATTACAAGAGAGACTGGCCATGTAATACATATTATGGGTTAAAAATAATTCTTAAATTCTTCTACTATTGTTGTCTTTTGCCAAAAGAGAGAAAAGAAATTGAGGGAATAAGCTTGTCTCTGAGTCTTTGTTGAGATTAATTTGAAATTTTACTGGAAACATTGCAAACAGTGATACCTAGTGTGTTACATAAAGATGCTCATTAATGAGTTATTGATAATAGTTAAATGTTTGAGGTGAATATATACCAACAGCAAACTATTTAAAATTATGATGCTCCCATATATTTACAACAAAATGATAGAGATATTAACATTAAAATTTGTCACAAAACTATATATACTGCAGTTGGTTACACATTTTTAAATACTTATACTAAAATATGAAACCAGTTCTATCTGATAGAATTATAGATATTGTTTCCTTGTGTTTATAGTTAGACCTTAAATAAATTTTGAAATAATGTTATTACTTTTACAATGAAAAGTTATGACAATAAAAATAATCTAGCAAGAATTTTCTTTAACATCACACATTTCTTGAAAGAAAGCCAAGAATACTTTTTTTTATTCCTTTGATGATGAGTTTATGGTATATGAACAAGTCTTGGGGGACTAACCCTTCATCTTACTGCCTTAGAAATTTATGCATGCACCTCAGTTTTAAGCAATGAGGAGATCATTCATTTACTTAATTCATCATTTATTGAGCACTTACTATATGCTTAATAGGACTTGAGAATACAAAGATAAGTGAGGGTTTTGGCCCCCGGGAACTAAATGTTTAGTGGAGAGATGATCATAAACATACACAAATCCATGTTAGGCTGTGCCAGAGTGTGAACAATGTGGTTGGTGACAGACGACTCTTCTTGAAGACTCACACCCAGGAGGGGCTAGAGGGGACACATGGCTGGAGAGTGGGGTGACCTGGATTCCTGGATTGTTGGGTTAGCTCAGGGCTAATTCAGAAAACCTTCCGCTTCAAGTTTTTCTATTAAACACCATTATAGTAACAGTGTCCATTCTGCTATTATTAAGTTAGTCTTGGTCAATAACAGCCTTAGAGTAATGTAGATCTGCCATTCCAAGCATCAATTCTGTCTATGTATATGTAAAAGCAATTTGACTGAACTTTTATAATCTATAATTCTGAGAAATCCACAACTCCCATTGTTCTTTTTCAGAAGAACAATAGAAGAAAATTATTACCCGTGTAACTTGATTTTCTGTGCATCTCCATTGCTCATCTGTCCCAGATGGTTCAGGCTGATTGCTGTCTCTCTCTTTTAATGTGATGAGTCAATAAGACGATTACTTCAAAAAACCTTAAGCTTCTACTTAGAAAAGGCTAGATAAATGCTAAGTAGTGTGTTATTTAGGTGGACCAAGAGAGGCCAGATCACTAGAATACAGATAGCATATAAGTTAAATCACTGGTGTAAGACTGCTAAACAGTGAAGAAACATTTTAATATATTTCATCCAGAATATGCCTTTCTGCACATATGCGATAGCAAATAATGTCGATTCTGTTACTTTGTGGGCATCTATACATATAGCTACTGATTTTAAAAATTATGTACTTTAAACAGTTTTTTCTTTCAGTTGACAAGATTGGGGAATTTGGAGTTATAGCTATTCTTTTCTTTCATTTTTTTCCTTTTTAAAGCCATCCACATTTTCTTTCCTGCTGCTTTCTCACACAATATAGTATATAGATACTTAAGTATATGTATTTCATATCAATACATACTTTGTATAATGTCTTTATGAAACACAGAATAGTTTGAGACTTAAAATAGATAAAATGATTCTTTACACTCTAAAAAATTATAAAGTCCTTCAGCTTTTAGTAGCTCTCAGCTGCCTTATTTATCACAAATTTAACACTGCATCTAGGTTTAATCTGTGTTGTAAAACACAAGTAGATCATTTCCAAACCTGTGCTTGTCACAGAGAAGGCCTTTTATAAATATCGGTTGACTCAATGAAGTTATAAATAAATAAACGTTTTTAGTCCTTTGAAATATATGAGATGTGTCTAAAAATATCTGTTACTCAAAGTCAATGCTAAACATAACGTGAATTCCTAAGAAGGCTCTTCCAGGCATACAACCATATGGATTAATGTTTCAAAACTAGTCATTAAAAACCTCTTTCAACTGATTTTATTTTCCTATTTCAAAAGATAAATGCAGTTTTTAGTGTCTTTGCTTAGAGTTCCTGTTTTCTGTTTCACAAAAAGTGTGTACTTGTGTTATTGAATATACAACTTGATCCCTCATCTCAGTTAGCAAGCAAGTCCTCTCTAAATTTAAAATCCTTATAGATCACACTGTGATCTCTTAATATTAATTTTGTCACAAGCATGTTTCTTAACAGACACTTCAAAATTACTTTGTAAACTATTGCTTTCTTGAAAGTTCCATGTGTGCCAAAATGAGAACTTTGGGTCACCAAGGTTAGCAGAGAGCATCTCGATGAGAAAACTTAGTCTCAGAGAGGTGCAGTAACTGCTAGACTACAAAGTAGAAGAGTCACACTTGCATCCAGGTCAGAAGGCTCTGAAGCCCTTTTAGTTTCCTTTACAAACACTGCTTGATTTGTTCCCCAAAATATCGTGAGAGTTTGTATGTCCATTGTCATTTCATATCCTTCAAACAGCTATAGGTCGGGAGGCTGTAGCCCACAGACACATTTAATTATCTTAGGGACAAACAACTGTGACTTTATGATGGTGAGTTGTATGGCTAAGCTGTAGGTATCTATGGACGTGTTGGTTTAAGAAAAACAAACAAAAAAGCATTCCTTTTCACCCTGTGACAGTCTTTGCACTTTGAGAGTAGTAGTGTCATGGGAGGTTTACTGTAGATTATGGAACAATTACTGACTTGAATCCCAATTCAGCAACTAGAGAAATCCAAATCTACTTTTTTTTTTTGAACTTTACTCTATAGAGAAATTAAATGTTTTGAAACATTTATTTGGTAAAGGGCATATCTGAATAGTCTCATTGAAATTCATTATACCCCATAGGGAAAACCTAGTTACAGTTAGTTGGAGTACAAGCGTAGATACTATATAGTTGATGATGACACATATATGCCATGATTTGCCTGACACTGACTGGACAGTAAGAGTTGATTAAGGAAGTTTCCTGTGGAGATGAAACGATGTATCACGCATGTTCCTCGTCTCTGTGGAACTTTCCAGAGGGAAAAGACTGGGCCAAATCTGCCAGGACGGTATGAGCATCCTGGCAGGACAGCATGAGGCAAGTGTACCTCACAGTGTTCGTATCTTCATAACACCACGGTTAAACTAGAAGAGCAATCATGTGCTTTTTCCTGACAGTAAGGAACTCTTTTGGTTCCACGGTGAGTAATGTTTTATTCTTTAAGTAGTATGCCATTTATTTCATCTAACTTTTTCCTCTGTGTTTTAAAATATTCGACAATTTAGTAGCATCCCAACAGGGTGTCTCTTAAAGCCAATAAAATGAGGCATTTTTAAGTAAATATATTTTACAGTGCAATGTTTGAAATTATGCTTCAAAAGTTTCATTAACTTCTAACGAGCCAAAGACATGGTTCATTGATATTAAATGTTCCACATAAAGACATCTATTTTGGAAACTATATGACTGTAACAATGGTAGGTTGAAGTTAATATGTAACCCTAAAAAATCAAGTAAGTGACCCTAAGAGACTGGGAATGCCATGTTCATATAGTTATAACTCACGTTTTTAAAATAATGACTATTCAGAATGGAATACATAGCAAATAGCCAGGTAAAGTTCCTGCCCAAGGAATTTCTATTATATTTCTCTTCTTTCAGTTCTACTCTGTAGTCCAATTCCTCACTGTTAATACCGAGTTCAGAAAGAACGCGCAGATGTGATTTCTTATCTGATCGCTAGATGGCATCCTGCTCCCCCATAGAACACAGCTGCTTGGGAATTTCCAAGTGCAGTTCACATAGACGCCTAGAAGATGATGAGGCAGTTGATCTTCCCATACGGTTTTGATTTATTAAAGTCATCAAAGCAACAAATAAGCACGTGTTCCTTTGCAGTCAAAAGGAGGGTAATGATTGGGTTTGTAAAGAGTATCAAGGAAACAATCATTGCTTAGGAAAAACGTGAAGTATGCCTTTAGGAGGTAATTCAGAAGGAGGTTTGTTTTACTTTCCAAAAACTCATCAGAAACAAGGAAACATCTTGTTCTTGCTTGGGAAACTGGTTCCTAGTCAGTGAGCTATGTATTAAAGAATAGAAATACTGGCGAATGTTGTAAAGTGTACACAGTCATTTTCTGCAAACCAACTAAAAGATAAATTGCATTCTGCGCAGTCATAGGCAAACAGTCATGGGCTATTTACTTTCCTACCCAAAAAGGCCATGCCAGATCCCTCAGAGCACAGGGATGTATCTAAAGTGTCCATTTAACCTTCGTGAGCAAAGATGTACACTTGTTAAAATGGAGCAGAAGACTTCTCTGTAGGAAGTACTATTCATGTCTGTAAAATTGTAGACTTTTAGAAAATTGAGTTAAAAGGATTCAGAGGAAGTCGTCTCAATGCCCTTATTTTAGAGAAAATATGGAAGTTGCCATTTCATGTACTTAAGATATTAATGGACTGAATCACAATACATTTGTGACACATTTTCACATTATAATTTCCAAACTATTTGTCAATAAATATATAGGCTCAATGGTATAATTTGGGAAGGTGAGATATTGCTAGCTCAGAATATTAAAAATCCTTTCCCTTTTCTTCTGGCACATGAAAAAATAACTATTCCGTAGAACTTTAGAGACAAAAAATCTGCACCAATAAAATTTAAAATAGATTATGCAGAAAGAATTATTGATTACATGCAGTGTTTTTCAGGGTGGTGATTTTAGTATGGTGTTGGTGTTTTAAGGATATATGCAAAAAAACAATTATGTATCTGGCTACATTATTGTAATATAGCTAACTACTGAGAAATTGGAAGGGGGTGATAGTAGGTTATTATCAAATTTCAGAACTGGGTTTTCCTGCTTTGGTTCATTGACTGCACTGAATCTTTGTGTTGTGGGTGGTGTGAACGTTTCCTTTTCATTCCTTCTTTTAGGAGTGGCTCTGGGGAATCATTAGGCAAATGCTTGTTGGTTTTCCATAATAATTATCTCTGAGCCTTAATGGTTTCTGGTTTTGGCCCCTCTTCACTTTCTCCAACTTTAGGCAGGAGTTCAGAATGGCTTCCAGTTGCGAAAATAATTCTCAATACAACTTACCATGTAGTCTCTGTCTGTGTGGTCTTGGCCAACTCTTCAGGCCTGGCCAGGCATGATGTTGTTGGCAGCAATGAGGCTCTGCCTCAGCTTGGGCTCCAGCTCTGCCTTTTTGCCTGAAGACTTTCAAGATTTAGGGAGAGTCCATGAATATGTGAAACATTTTCTCTCCAAAAATGAGCCATAGAGACATGGAACTCAGCCATCTTTTAAAGTTCCTGAGTTTAGTACTATACTTCAATGCAAGTTCTCTTAGAATTAAAATTTTTAATCACTTCGAAAGTATCTGCGGAAAAGGAGTTCCAGCATTTGCTGAATATTCCATGGGTAGTGCTTTTGATGTGAAAGGTTTATTTAACAGGAAGATAATAAACCAATACTTGATTTCTCTTTACTGTTTGGAAAGATAACTAATTATCATGGTTGTTGTCTTTGTCAACCCCTATATACAGTTTTGTATTTTCATCGCCTACCATTCACCCCAAGCTTATTTTATAGTTGGAAAAGAATTGTGCTAGCCAAACAGGAGTTATCTTTCCATGAGGTAGAGGAGTTATTGCTCTTTCATGTGGTGATCTGTTTACCTGATGTCTATTTGGATCTTTGATAATTTCTTCCTTTGATCCCCCAAGTCAAAGGAAGGTGGTCAAGGCCATGATGTTAGCTTTAACCAGGGTGGGAACCTGACCTCAATTTATACATTGCCTCTTAGATAATTCGAGGAGGTAATTATCAACCAGGACAGGATCACTGACCGTATTTAACTCTGCTGCCGTTGCCAGGCTAAATAGCCAGAGCTTATACTTCATTTCTGCTCTATCTTCAGAAACACTCTGTACATGGAAACATGTGTTGAAAGTGTGTGGGTATTTGTTGGGTGTATGTACTATAAAATTCTCCTTGGAATAGTAACTAAAAGAGCTATGCTGATCATTGCAGTGATTAAATCAAACAAAAATATTAACATTAATACCTGACATGGAAGGGTTTTTTCCCCCATTTTCTTTATTATCTCTCTTCACAATTCCAGAATTATTATATATATGTTCACCACAAACATTGAAATAATGGAATCCTGTAATAATAATAACAAAAACAATAATAATAATAATAGCTGACATGAGGTATTTATGTGTCAGGTACTCTCTAAGCATTTTATAAACATTAACCCAATTTTCCACAAAAACTCAAATTAGAGGCATGATTGTTATTTCCAATTTTTAAATGAGAAAATGGAGAAGCAGGTAGTCTGATCTGTGTTCTCTACCATAATGCTATGCTATTTTTCATCAGCCTGCCACTGCCTTTTCTGCATTTGTTGATGGGAGTTCAGGGCTATAGAATTGACAAAGTAGAGCACAAATTAATTTTGCATAAGGTGAAAGTGAAGCTCAAGGAACATTTAGGGAATGGACAATGTGCAGTGTTGTGGATCTAACTTTAAAATCAAGGGATTGAACTAGATGATCCCCAAAATTCTGGGTTTTAAACGGTGGCACTGACTGGTAAAATACAAACTTAAAATTATTTAATGTTTTCGCATTATGAACTAAAAGAGGATGAAAATGCATAAAAAGTTCTGAGACTGTGGGAGGGATCTGTAAGCTTGCAAAAAAATTTTAAAAAAAGAAAAACAGAAAAATTCTTATGGTCCATATTATGATATCAAAATATGGAATGAAAACTCTGGTTTTAGAAATCTCCCATGAAGTATTTTAAGTGTTGAAAAGCAATGTCCTAGACCAGGGCTCTCAGCAAGCCCATGGCATCCTATAGTGCCTAGCATGTCACAGCAACGGTCCAGAAATAGTTGAAATTTAACCGTTTTGTGGAGTACATTAGTGTGAAACCAGCTTTTTGACGGATAGGTGGGTGACTTCAGCATGAGTCAAAGAGCAATTCAGCAATCAACATTTATATAAATATTTATTTTAAATTATGCATTTATATGGGGTATTTAAATAATTATTTACATTCAAATAAAGAGAATTATCTGTATGATCATAATATTACAACTCTTTCTTTTCTTTCATACCCTGTGTCCAGCAGTTTCTGATTCTATTATGTCTTCTGAATTAGCATCTATATTCCAAGAGTCAATGACCCTCAGTAGCCTGTTTTTAAGTAGCTGAATTAATTCTAAGAGAAATATCAGCATTGACCATAAAAGTGATAAACGTAAGTCGAATCCCAGAAGGATGCCTTACAAGCATATATAGCATTAAAGAGGTTGTTGATGACACTTTCCATTATACAGAGCCTGTTAACCTTTACTCTGGCTTTACATATTCATCGTATTTAAAAGTTTCATAATTTCAAGTATTTGCTCAATATCAGTTTAAAGATGCCAAAGAGGGGGCTTCCCTGGTGGCGCAGTGGTTGAGAATCTGCCTGCCAATGCAGGGGACACGGGTTCAAGCCCTGGTCCAGGAAGATCCCACATGCCACGGATCAACTAAGCCCATATGCCACAACTACTGAGCCTGCGCTCTAGAACCCGCGAGCCACAACTACTGAAGGCCGCGTGCCTAGAGCCCATGCTCCATAACAAGAGAAGCCACCGCAATGAGAAGCCCGCGCACCACAATGAAGAGTAGCCCCCCTCTCGCCGCAACTAGAGAAAAGCCCGCACGCTGCAACAAAGACCCAACGCAGCCAAAAATAAATAAATTTATTTTTAAAAATGCCAAAGAGACTTAAACTGTTCTAGTCATCATATGTAGTCTAAGGATACACTTATTCTCAACCCTTTAAGGTTTGATGATGGGTAGGATTTCTACAGAAGTTGGGAGAGCACAGTTATAGACAGAGGAAAGAACACTGGACAAAGGCACAGAAACAGGAAGCATGCTGCAATTTGGGGAGAGAGCCAGTGGGCCAGTGAGCTCAAGTACAGGATGAAAAGAATTAGCAGGCAGATGCTGATGGAATGCCATAAGAAGATCCATCTGGAGTGGTTTCAGGGGAGCATAGACTGGGTGTGTGGTCTAAGAAACATTGACTGGTGGATTAGACTTGGTAAGAGGTAATGTGGCCTTAAGTTGGTGACAATGAAAAGACTCAGGGACAGATAGTACAGGTATTTCAAAGATATTACACCATATTACACAAATCAATATGGTCGTTGAGAAAGAGTGAGACACCCAAGGTGATTCTCGGGCTCAGGCCTGAATAACTGAGAGAGTGATGAGGCAGGAGCAGAAATAGGGAAATCAGGAGAAGATCCTGAATTGGGAGAAGATGTTGGGAGAGATTTGTTGAGTTTGAGTGTTAGCAGGCGTTTCAGGTAGTTATGCCTAACTTGGAAGTGAAGTCAGGGTGGAGGTAGGAACTTGGAAAGTGTTTATATAATTGGGCTATTCAAAGCCAGTGAAGTGGTTGAGAGAAACTTTAGAAAGCAAAGAGAAGAGGGCTTATGGTTAATCTTCAAAAAGGGAGTGGGAAGTAGATGCAAAGCTTGTGAAGAGAGATGCACCTGAGTAGATAAAGCAGCAGGAGGAGAACCAGAGTAGTTCGATGTCCTGGAAACTCTCTCAGAATTTCATAAAGGGGGATAAGCAATAGTTATCCAATCTTTAAAATCAACCTGAATGATAAATTGTGGCACTGTTATGAATCTCATGAGAGAAGAGGGATGATTTTAGAGACTCCCATCTTCCCTAACACTTATCTTTTAATTAAACACAGATGGGGACTTGACTGCAGATCACATTTAGTACTGTATATAATCTAAACTTAGCGACACCAGTGGTTGCCCCTTCACAACCTATTTCGTCTCTTATGTTGCCAAAGATACTAATTCTTCAGATGCCACTCTTCTCAGGGAAGGCAGTCTTATCCCCAGGTCAGGGTACATTGGGTAGTCTACATTAATCAGGATGATCTCTTGTTCCCTAAAAGTGATTGTCTTAGTAATGGGCAGGTGACACAGTTCTGGAGCATGAGGTGTGAAGTAAGTTTGCTGGAGGGCTTCTTAGCTATAGATGCTTAGGGGAAGCATTTATTCTGTGCCTTGCCATGTCCGCAGGTGATCTTAGTGCTATGGTAGCCATCATATGGTGGCCACTAGAGGAATCCTGGCACTTGCAGGGTGTGGAGCAGAAAGATGGAAAGGATGTGTTTCCCAGGATATTACTGTCATGCACGTAACCAAACCGGCAGTCACCTGTCTGAATTTTCTGGCAGCTGAAATTTGATATTTCCTCATTTTTAAAGCCAGCGGAGTCATAGTTTTCTATTACCTGAAGTCAAAAGCATGCCAACCGATATAAAATATAAAGTTTTCATTTTAACTTTATTGTCATCATCGCGGAATTGCCAAAGCCTCCATATAAAGAAGCCCCCAGAGGACAGCTTGATGAAAGAAATATTTTCTTCTGAACCATAATAAAAATTTCTGGCAGGGAAGCTGAGCAAACCTAGTGAAGTTTCTCAGGCTAACTGGAAATGTGTGTGTTTTGCTAAACAGGCAGCAGTTGGTAAATCTAATTTTTGAATTGGACCGCAAGTTGTATTGGAATGTAATATTCACTCACATTGTGCATTTCACGAAATTACCCTGTTTTTGTTTTTTATTTTGGCATTTTCTAAGTTCTAGTCTGACCCAAACACATTATTCATTGTACAGTACCTAGGTCCTGCCTTACACATGTTTAATACATACACTGAAACTGAGTGTCTGCCATCTGGAAGAGGGTACTGCAGTCCGTCTTGCAGAAAAGAGCTCGAGTATTAACAAAACAACACAGATTTCACTCTGACACCAATAGCATCTGTCATACCCCTAACACAGTCTAATTATAAGCCAACACTTTCATTCTTCTTGGAATCCAAAAATCAGGAGGGTTGAGGGGGCGAATTCTTAAGGGATCGTGAAATCTATCATTAGTAAGACTTTTTACAATTCAGTTGCTTACTCTTTTTAAAGATCTGCCATCCAGGAGTCTTTTTTGGTAACAGTAAGCCATGCTATGCATTCCTATGAATAAAATGTACAGTAACTGCATCCAAAAATCAGTGACTGAGCTGTTTGACTCCTCCTTGGATACTTTTTAAAAATCTGTTTAGGCAGAGACCCTTTATTGCTTGTTGAAAGATTCCAAAAGATTTGAGACTATGTTTAATAAATTGAAGTCACTATATAGGATTCCTAAAGGATTCCTATAGTTTTTTCTAAAATAATGTTTTTGGAGATTTTGTTGTTGTTACTATTATTTGGGGGGAAAGGCCCATTAAAGAATCCAGCAAATATTGGGAGAATTAGTCTTTTTGGCATTTATAGTAAATTAGGTCATTTCAGATAATCTGCACATTAAATTTTGCTACAATAATTGTGTGCTCTGTACATAGGCCATATGTAAGCTATCCAATCATAAGACTTTGCTAGAGGGCCTGAGGAGAAATTGTTTTGAATGTAATGTTGTTAGCGTCTTTTTCCTTAGTTGTATTAGATTTCTTTTTTGGATAGAAATTTTATGTTGGGAAAAGTAAGAGATTCAGTGACCTGAGGCAGAAAAAGTATATTCACAAGAGGGTAAGATAATTACTGCATCAACTTGGAATTCTGTTTAGAATGTCAGCACCAATAAGAGTCCTTGGAGCTTTGTGACTACTCCAGCAAGTGCACTAACATAAGAAGTCTCTCCATTAGCATCGATCACAAGGTCATGGTTACTTTGTTTGCCAGAATACCTGGAGGGAGCTCAAGGTACAAACTCACGTTTCTACCCTGGAACATTTACTTTCATCACCCTAGGAAGACTCTGGGCAGACCACCAGTCGATATTCCTTTGGTGACATTTCAACTTTATTTGTATGGTGTACGAGGTCCAATTTTAGGGGGACGTATAACTGTAGAGAGCAAGAGGTCATTATAATGAAAAGAAGTTACCTCATATTGGTGATGAGGTGTATGACTCCATGAACATGTGTTTTCTTAGGCATTAGTAATATCCTTTTTGGAGGTGCGATAGCATTCCAAAAATGTCTGTCCACAGGAAATTGGCAGTACCTAAAGATAATGATAATGAGGGGAATATGTTCATCTTAGTCTGATGTACAGAACTTTCTTTGCCATTTAAAAAATTCATTTCTCTGAAGTGTAAATAGGTTAGCTTTAATAAAGAGTAAAATGTTGTTATTGACATCTGAACTTTTATTGACTCTACAAATTTCTTGTCAAGATTTCGACTGTTCCTAAAATACATCAAAATGAAGAAAATGCCTTTAAAAATAGGCAAACCTTGGTTACTTTGGCCTTCAATTTTAAAACAAAGTATAAATCTTTATTTACAGATAGTATATATATATTTTTTGCATGTGTTTTCTGCCCTTAAATCTTGGTTTCTCAGAATTGGGTACCGAACCCTATACACCAAACTCCAATATAGAAAAAAGATAAAACTGAACCATTATGGTTGAGTTAGGGCAGGGATGAATCTGGAGACTCACTATCTTTCTCCTTGCATCTTTTCCCTCTCTACTACAGTTTCACTCAAACTTTTTACCGAAAGGTCTTTGTTTCTAATTCCCAAGTCTTGGCACCAATTTGATAGTTTTCTCCTTGAGTCTGAGCTCCATCAAACTGCATAACCTGTACCCCAGCCTCAATTTCCCTTGTCCCTCTCTCTCTTCACATTTCGTCAATCATTGCCATTTCATCACAGAAATGTGGATGCATCTCTCTTCTCTATTCCTTATGTCTTAATTCAGGCCCCCCTTTTTTCTTATTTGGACTGTTTTCCTAGGCCCCTCACTGATTTTCTGTTTCTGATTCATTTGTTAATAGTTTATAATTTTTCTGACATCATATGTCATAAGACAAGGAAAAAGAAAGATTGAGTATGGACTCCTAATATGTTTATCTAGGTAGGTATGAATTTATATGTTATATATATATACTAATATGTAAAGTTTAAAAAGACAAATATCAAAATTAAATAGGATTTTACATTCACACACACAGCCACACTTTTATATTTCTTCTCATACCCTGTAGATGGCTTGACTACCCTCTAGCATACCCTCTAGTGGAGTGTGTACTCCACTTTGAAGACTATTGCTCTTTGTGTGACAGGGAATCTTTCTGAAATGAAACTACATACTTAAAGTCCTTGAGTAGATCTCAGTGACTAGTAGATAAAGTCTAAGTTCTTACACAGAAGCAAGGCTGTTCATGAGCTGACTGTTGACTGCTTCTCAAATCTAAAATAAAATAATACCTATAAAAGCTCTTATTAAACAGTTTACACTTGCCAAGTTATTAAATGATTTGAACTTATCAAAATAAATATGTTAATACATAGCTTCTTGAACAGTCACAGATTTAATTGTGTTGTAGGGTTGACTGGGCCAACATTACAGCCAGACTATGTGGCATAAAATATCTACTTGACTCTCACAAAAATGTTAATAAACAAAGAATGTTAACTATTTGGAGGGTATTGGGGAATAAAATGCATATGTGGGGTTCTAGAGCATTTATATATATCAGTCCTTGGGAAATTAGTGAGTAAGCAAAATAAAATAAAATAAAATGTTGGTATTAGCATCAGAAATTTCATTGGCTCTACAAATTTCTTGTCAGTATTATGACTATTTCTAAAGTACATCAGAATGAAGGAAATGCTTTCAAAAACAGGCAAACCAACCAACAAAAAAAAAAACCAGGCAAACATTTGTTACTTTGGCTTTAATTTTAAAACAAAGTTCCACATCTCTTTTGTTTCTTTGTTTTTGTTGAAGTGTAGTTGATTTACAGTGTTTCAGATGTACAGCCAAGTGATTTGTTTACATATATATGTATTTATTCTTTTTAAGATTCTTTTCCATTATAGGTTATTACAAGATATTGAATACAGGTCCCTGTGCTATACAGTAGGTCCTTGTTGTTTGTCTATTTTATATATATAGTGTGTATCTGTTGATCCCAAATTCCTAATTAATCCCCCCCCCCCCACCGCCTTACCCCTTTGGTAACCATAAGTTTGTTTTCTATGTCTGTGAGTCTGTTTCTGTTTTGTAACTAAGTTCATTTGTATCGCTTTTTAAGATTCCACATAGAAGTGATAGCATATGATAATTGTCTTTCTCTGTCTGACTTACTTCACTTGGTGGAAAAAGAGACATTTCCTGTACCTGTGTTAAGACGAGACGAGCTTAAGAAAAAGAGCAGAGCTTAATGTTATGTTATCCTGCTAACCTTTGTCAGGCCCTTCTGCCTTGATATGGTTCAAATTTCTGCCATATATTTTGATACTTTCTGTCTCCATAGCAGTTGCCCAGGAATATATTGCCAGAAATGACACTGAAAATGCAATTAATTTATAAATAGATCCTCCTGTTTCATAGAAGCCAATATTTAGGAAATTACGTGAGGTATTGTGGGAGACTGAACATATGGTGGAATAGTTCATTTGCTCAGAAAAATATAAATAGTTAGAAATACCAGAATATAACCAAGCAAGCATCAGACAGATTAAATTAAATGATTATTCAGTATTTCTTTCATATGGCAAAGAAAAGATTTAAAATTGATTTTCTATTTGAAAAATACCAGTGGAAATAAGCAAATGGGTAATTTCTAAACCTTATTTTCTATGTAAGTGATGAAGAAATAAATAACTTTGTTCTAGAAGTATTAGGGAGACAAACGGCAAAGTTTAATATGAAGCGCTGACTCATAATAAATACTTTCTTTAAACCTAGTGCGTATTAAACTAGGGTTAATATTTTCCCACTTAAAATTTCATCACTGATGAAGAATCCTAGATGTCTGTTTGTACATACATTACTTATTCATAAAAACGTTTGAGTAGAATTAGAAATGTCTGCAATATATAAACTATTTTGAAAGGAAGACAATTAATGATAAATAGCAGAAGTAAAAGTTATCTTTCTGGAATCTGGGAATCTCTCCCTTCTCTGCCTGTTTTCCATTGTTTGACATATGAAATATTATAAAATTAAAATATAAAACAGTGAGTATCTAACTGTTAAAGTTCTTTTCATGGAGGGTTATTTGCCTGGTTTCTTAGATGCAATTAAAAGGAGAGGGTAAATGTGGTTTCCTTAAGAGAGTGCTTTTCTTTCTTTTGAGTTTATGAAATTGCTTTAGGAATAGCAAACTCAGTGCACCAGTGGTGTTCAGTTCTCATGATTTTTCATTTCAAACCTTTTAAAAAGTAAACTCTATGAGTAATGTGATCAGATGCACGGGAAACTGAAATTAAAGCACTCAAACTGTTGTGACAAACAACAGATATTCAGGGTCAGTGCAAATAAGGCTACAGATAATCACTCTATCTGCTCCACTGTTGGCAAAAATGAAGCCCAGATGCTGCAGTGTACCTTGTCTTCCTCTTGTATCTTGGCCATTGACACATAGGATTTACAAACGGAAATCTAAATTGCTCAGGCTTTCCCCTGAGATCATGTGAAAGAGTTCCTCTCCATCTAAAGTATTTTCTTGTTTTCCTGTTGATTCAGTAGGTTGGGCCACTAGATCCATTAGAAGAAAGTGGAGAGAAGGCCTCAGTGAAACCTTCCTCAGGGTACAGCTGCTTGGGCCTATGGCCATTGAACTGCTGCTCTTTCTGTCACCAGGCCGCCAAGCCATCCCTAACGGACTCTCAACCTAATGCTCAAAGGAAATTAGATTTAGAGAGAAGCAGGCCTCTTATGCTATTTTCTTTTTCTTTATAATAGATAATTACATAGCAGTCAGCTCTGCTGTAGTGACAAGCAGCCCCACTCTCAGTGTCTTAAAAATTCCAAGCCTGTAGTTCTTGCTTGTCTTACATGTAGGTGCTACTAGTCTGCAGCTCTGCGCTGTGTGTCTTCTCGTTTTGGGATTCAGGCTGAAGGAACAACTCCCATGTGGGGCGTGCTGTTCTTATGGCAGAGGGAAAAGAGAAAGAGGCTAGTGGGAGCTCAAGATGCTTTTTAGAGTTTTTGGTCTGAAATGACATACTGTCACTTCCACTCACTTTCCACTGACCCAAGCAAGTTTATGACCAACTAGACAATGAGGCAAAGCAATATATCCCCCCCCTGCAAGAAGGCCTAGAAATTCACTGCAAATCTTCTTCTAGAGAAGTGAGTGAATTGTTGAGAGCAATAATGCAACCCACCATGGTATACAGTGGGCAAAATGCCTACCCCCAAGGCACAGCTTTCTCCTACACTGCAGTGTTCCTTTGCCTCATTTTTTCCTATCAAAAATGAACCACCCTCAATTCATCTTAACCTGATTTTTACACACCTATAAAGAAGGCAAGAGAGATGCAGTGGGCTCAGAAATAAGTGAGAATATTGCCATATGTGTGATTTATTCTAGACTCTGTCCAGGTTCTGCTTCATTCCTGGATATCTTGTTATGGACGATTAATAGATGAATGGTACACTGCTTATGCACAAGTTTATTTACCCAACTTTAGCTCAGAGAGTACAAACCAATTACTGGCCACTTAAACATGCAGAAAGAAGTACATCTGCATGTTGTTTATGCAGAAGTCCAGAGTCCTACGTGTCAGTTTGCAAGCAGACAAAATGTGGGCTGCATGTGGGCTAGATATGTCAACACCTTGGTCACTTTACCTGTCATTAATTGTTGTCATATAAATTAGCATCCTAATGACACGCCCTCACTGCTTTTACTCTTTTTTTTTTGCGGTATGTGGGCCTCTCACTGTTGTGGCCTCTCACGTTGGGAGCACAGGCTCCGGACGCGCAGGCTCAGCGGCCATGGCTCACGGGCCCAGCTGCTCCGCGGCATGTGGGATCCTCCCGGACCGGGGCACGAACCCGTGTCCCCTGCATCAGCAGGCGGACTCTCAACCACTGTGCCATCAGGGAAGCCCTGCTTTTACTCTTTGTCCTCCCTAACCCCTTAACTTGGGCCAGGGAGTAAAGTTTTCAAACATTATTAGATAATTTTATCTCTTCAGAAAATAATACTAGGGCAAAGCTCTTTAATTTGAGCAAATTTTATCTGTTTACTTTTAACAAACATTTATATTACTTTAACAAACAAATATATTATTTATATTGTGAGAAATTTAAAAATTATAATGTGGTTATTAAAATTTGACTTCATAAAAGTAAAACATGCTAAGAGCTTCAGGAAGATCATTGCAGGAGCTAGGTGACAAAAAAAGGTAACAATATTGCTGTTAATGGCAGTGTTGGAAAACTACTCCTGTGGTTACAAGTGCATCAGTGAAATCACCCTTTCTCCTGTGTCTTTTTAGTAGTAGCCATAGAGTAGACTGGCCAGTAGGGGTTACTCTATGCATTACGATCTCAGAGTGGTGAATTAGAGCTTGAAAAAATAATGACAGTATCTTTTAAAATAGCTATTCTCATGGTGAATTTAGTTACAAGACTCAGGATTTGTAATAACTTGTTTTGAGTACTGTTTCAGGAGCTTTTATCCCATTCATATGACTTTGAGGTATATCTCAATAATTCATTCAGTCAGCCTTACTGATTGTCCTTTATTAAACAAAATCCAGAGATTAAAACTGCAAAGTAGCTCTATAATTCCAATTTAGTATCCTTTTTTTTTTCTTGGGCAGTATTCTCCATTTCTGAGGTTTGGATTCTAGACATCTTAGAACACAAAGTTTTGTATGAATGCGGTCACAATGCTAATTTTTAAAAAGGTAAATATACAACCACTTTCAGTGACCCTAGAACAGCACCTGCTCTCTGGTCAGGTGGCTCTTTAATTTTAGAAAATAAATTGCTTTTGAAATTTAGAGAGAAACTTGGAGAGTAAAAGGAGGGCAAAGTAAATAATTCTCATGGTTGTTTGTACTTGAGGGAGAGAAGATAAATGAAAGTTAAGTGGTTTTAAATGCAGTTTCCATAAAAAAAAAAGAAAACTTGAAAAAGATAAGTTTCCTGTCTGAAGCCCACATTGATAAAAATGAGTTCTGCTTTCCAGACATTGGACAGAAAGACTTCATTAGAATAAAATGCTATCACCTTTAAAATAAATAAATAAATATTATCAAAGGATTGAAATGCGAGTGTTATTAATTTGATGTATCTTTTAAAAACATTTTTATTGATATTTTATTGACATAATTCAACGTTTCTTTAAAAAAATCTAATTTGTTACAAGATACTTGCAAGAGAGTGGGAGTCTTCTCGCTGCCCATATCTTGATGCATTTGGAGCCCAAGGACGCACAGCATGGTTCAGACCATGCCCTGTACACTGGAGCAGAAGGCTGGCCTTTTGATGGGTGGGAAAGAGTATGTTATAATAAATAACTTGTTCAAATATGGTTAAAACTCTTCAGGCAGTTTGGTGTAGATGTTAGTGTAGCTGAACACCATGTCAGAGAAAGGGCACAGCTGCAACAAAGTACTAAATAAAAACAATATTTTTGACCATCCTTACCTGTTAAGGCTTAATCTCTTCTCTCCTAGCATTACTACTGGAAAGGCCCAGAGGCTACACTTTGAAAAGAAAAGCACTTCTTAGTTGTGGTTTTAGTTTTCATCATAGTTTTCCCCACTCAGCTAGAAGAAACCAAAATGCAATTAGTCATTCCTCTGTACCAACAATCTGTCCCTAACTACCTAGATTTAAAAGATTTTTCTTCCCGGTTTCTTCTACTTCTTGTGTGATGGAATCATTTTTAGGACTTTATTTCCCTTCTGTTCAAAGTTCTCTTCTAGTTCTTGGAAAGAAAGATTTACCCTATTTACCTTATGTTTGCTAATGAGGAACCAGTAGGTTTGTCCACCTCCCTAAGTGATTCACTCTAAGCAATTTCTCCCACCAGACATGTGGTTGAAACTTGCAAAAATTGCTTTTATTTACTGACTAAAACATATCCCTTCCTACCATAGAGGTCTCCCTTGGAATTTGTAGCTTTAGATTATACGGTGAAAGCTTGGCCTTAAAATATTTAAGTTGCATCAAAATTTTCTAAAAAAATTATAAAGACATTTTTCAAACCATGCAGTAAAGGAGAATCTTTGGCACTGTCATTTATAATTATGGACCACTGGAGTCATTCAGACAACATCAGACATCAGGTGGCCCATTTGAAAATCTAGCTGTCCAGCTCATAGGTAGTGGGTATAGAGTCAAGTCTCAAAGTTTGGGGTTTGAATTCAGCAGACCCTCAGGATCCCAGTACCCAGGGCTATCACTTGCTTTAGTAAGTATTTTTTCATGAGCTTCAGGTCTTTCTTCCTTTCTTTTTTTTTAATCTTAAGCTACAGTAATGATATCTCTCTCTTATAATTTTTTAAGGATTAAATGAGATAATATATTTAAAAACTGATTATCGCTCTACCAGGCATAGAGTAAACAAACAGTGAGTTTTTTATTTTTAATAAGTGGTATTTGTAATTATTCTTTTTATAGGCTGATTCTAATTCAACAAACTAGGGTGAAACTTAACGTCCCCTTTCTCACCCATCAAAGGGCCAACCTTTTGCTCCAGTGTACAGGGCATGGTCTGAACCACACTGTGCATCCTTGGGTTCCATATGCACCAAGACATGGGTAGTTAGAAGACTCTCACTCTCGTGCAAATAATAAAATTTCCCCTAAACCTATTTATAAGGATACTTAGGGGGTTTAAAGCCATTATGTATTTTTAGCTATAATTCAAATATTTCGATATCTGTGATCATAAGGGCTATATTAATTTGCAAAGAGGAGTAACATAAAACACTGACTAAATTCAGATTGCAAGATATTAAATAGTGATTATACAATAAAAGTGTAATTTAGAAAAAGCCTTATTGTAACATACAAAGTGTATTAGCACTCTTTGGCATGAAGAGGATTTATATATCTTTGTATTTATTTTATACATCTGTCATGAGCTAATGACGTGTGTGTGCCAGTTTGAAGAAAGAAGATGGTTTTTTGAGTAACAGTCTGGATGAATCTAAATACCAATGGATTGACACACAAATTTCAATCCTCCTCTTCACAAATAATTAGATGGTATATATATATATACATATATATATATATGTATATATGGTATATATAGTTAACATAAATATTGTAAGCTTATATGGAAACATATGGAGTTCCTGTTATTTTTTAGGAAGTAAATGATGAAATGTATTTTTCACGAGAAATTTAACCTAAAACTTTCATTTGTTCAGTGGTCTCGATTCATTTTAAGGATTTGGAGATTAAGACACAGTTGCATCCTCAGTTCGTTGGTAATAAAAGGTCCACTCATTGGCAAAATGGGAAAAAAAATCACTAGTCTTGTATGGAATCGTTTGACTCTCCAGACTTTCAGTTTTGCTTGCAATTGTGAAAAATAAATTACTCTTTTTTTTTTTTTTTTTAATAAATGTATTTACTTATTTATTTTTGGCTGCATTGGGTCTTCGTTGCTGTGCGCGGGCTTTCTCTAATTGCGGCGAGCGGGGACTACTCTTCGTTGGGATGTGCAGTCTTCTCATTGTGGTGGCTTCTCTTGTTGGGGAGCATGGGCTCTAGGCACGCGGGCTTCAGTAGTTGTGGTGCGTAGGCTCAGTAGTTGTGGCTCACGGGCTCTAGAGTGCAGGCTCAGTAGTTGTGGCACACGGTACTTAGTTGCTCTGTGGCATGTGGGATCTTCCTGGTCCAGGGATCAAACCCATGTCCCCTGCATTGGCAGGCAGATTCTTAGCCACTGCACCACCAGGGAAGTCCAAATTACACTTTCTGAGACACTCTTCGTTTTAGCAATTATTATAGCAAAGAATCATGATTATTCATAGAAGTTATTTGTAATGTAGCAAATGGTTATCATATTTCTTATAGAGATATTACTTTCAGATAGTCTGTTTTTAATTTTTTCTTTTCTAATTTGTCCTTTCAATATTTCAAAAACTTATGTTGTGACTACAATTCTAAGTATATATTTTTCAGGGATGAGAATAATTGTAATGGTAGCAGTAGATACCATTTATTGAATTCTTACCATGTGCTTAGTATTTAATGTGGAGTTTTTGCTCCTAGAACTTACAACAGCTGTAGGAGATAGGTTCTATTATTATCATAGTAAAGACACTGAGGTTTAGAAAGTCCTAAAGTTCTCACAACTGATGATGGTATTGTGGCTAAGGGCTTAGAAATATCAGAATCCTCTGCTGTTGCATCCTCCATACAGTTTAGATTTCAGGAGGAGATGCCTAGCTGTCCTCAAAGCCCAGATGCAAATCTTTGGTTCTGATTGCTTTCTTGTCACCCACATGACACATGGACTTGAGAAGTGCTTTCTAGCAAGAGAGATGGCACACCCTGACGCTGGTTACCAGCCAGTCCTGGAGGAAGGAAGATTAAGAGAGAGTGCAGCATGTCCCCTTATCACACTGAGCCTCTACCCTAGAGAACTTGACCCAATGCCTTGTAATCCGATGCATCAAATTCACAAACTTTTCTTCCCTTATGTGTGAACATGTGAGTGTTTTTTGTATGTAGGTGTGAGGTATGAATGTGTGAGAGGTCTGCGTGTGGTATATGTATATGAATGTCATATGCATGAGATTTTTATGTGAGTATGGTATGTGTAGAGTGTGTATGTATGAGTACGTTCTGTGTGTTTGCGAAGTGTTTATGTGTGGGGGTGTATGTGTTCTTTGTGTCTGTGAGGTGAGTGTATGTGTGAGGTGTGTATATGTGTGCCTGTGGTATGTGTGGTATGTGTGTGTATGTGTGTTGTGTATGCATGTGTGTGAATTGAGTGTGTGGTTCAACTATTGTGTGTGGTGTAAGGGAGGCAGGGTTGTAGAAAGGAAAGGCAAGAGTATAGTGATTGGACAGAGGGACATAGCTGAGAGTTACTTTTGACTAGAATAGTTATAACTGAAAGTGCTCTAGACTTGAACTTTGGAGTCTTGGGGTCAAGTCCTACCCAGCTCTGTAACTAACTATTTAATATTTGAAAGCAGCTTAGCCAGTTTGATTTTAGTTTTCTCATCTCTGGAAGAAAAAGACTTTTAACTTAAATGCTATGTGGGTTAAGTGAGTAATTTTAGGTTGACGTTGCTGATAAACTGGAAAATGCTACATAAATGTAAGGTATTGCCTATTTGTATTAGTAGTGGTGTTATTTTTCCAACATGTTTTATGTTGAAATTCCAGAACAACAATATAACATGCAAGGGATTGTAATAAATTTATTACTATGTGCTTCTATCTTCAAGGAATTTTTAAAGTTAATTTTCATAGGTAATACATGGTATGTTGTATCAAAAAGAAGAAAGACTTATGCTGTTATAATTCCATGTCTAGTGAATGTCTAGGATATTAAACACTTGACAGTGTTAATTCATGGAATAATAAAGCCCATTTTAACTAGGAGCTTTGCTCTAAGATGTAGGGCAGCAAACTCTACCATAATAGAAGAACTTAACATTGACTTTTTCAGATCCTTATTTGTTAGATATATGAGAAAGGATGAAAATGATATGGAACATAGCCATTCCTCAAATAGTTAAGCGTAGAATTACCATGCGATCCAGCAATTCTGCTCCTATGTATATACCCCAAAGAACTGAAAACATATGTTCTCACAAAAGCTAGTAAATGAATGTTCATAGCAGCATCATTCATAATAACCTAAAAGTAGAAACTCTCCAAATGCTCACTAACTGATGAATGGATAAATAAGTGTGGTATATCCATACGATGGAATATTATTTGACAATAAAAAGTTATTCAGTACTACTTCACACTATTACATGGATGAATCTTGAAAACATGCTAAGTGAAAGAAGCCAGAACAGTATATTACATGATCCCATTCATATAAAAGGTTCATAATAGACAAATCTATAGAGACAGAAAATACATTATTACTTAAGGCTGGGATGGGGGGGGCATGAGGAATTGGAGGTTGATGGCTAAGGGGTGAGAGATTTCTTTTGTGGGGTCATGAAAATATTTTAAAATTATGGTTGGGTGTACAACCCTGTGAATATACTAAAGCCATTGAATTGTATACTTTAAATGGATGAATTGTGTGGTATTTGAATTATATGTTGACAAAACTGTTAAAAAATATAGAACAATTTTTCTAAGAAGTGAACCCTCCCCATTTATTGTACCGATAGCTCTGGGTGCAGCCCGTCCTGACCTTCCTTGTTACAAATCCACAAACACAGACAGGATAGGAGGCAGTTATACTAACAAGGCATTCCAGACCACAAAGTCTGCCTGTAAGCTGATGCTTTTTTTATCAAGGGTGAATGTCCAGCAGTAGGGAATAGGTGAGCAACCGTCAGCGTTTTAGTTTCCAGCAGTATGTTCTACAAGCAGCAGGCACTGAGGAATGCTGTGTGAAGCGTCATTCTCTTTTCTCCTCCTGTCCTCTCTCCTCTCACCCTACCCTTCCTCCTTCTCCTTTCGCCTCTCTCTCCCTCCCTCTCCTCTCTATTTTTTCCCCATAAATTGCTCTTGTGACTCATTAATTTAGAGTTACGGTTGAGTGTACATTTGAAGTAACTGTTTTCTTTGCTTCCATGGTTTTGAAGTACTTTCTTAGACAAGATTCGGGAAAGTACAGAGTTAGAGTGAATCTTCTGTGGCCTAATTGCTAATAGGAAGTCTTTTAGGTATGAATGCCCTCATTCTTTGCTCTTTCTGTGACTTCTAACTGAATCTCCAATCCTCCAGAGTAGTATGTTCTGCTTCTAGTCTTACATTTCCACCCCATTCCACTTCCACATACAAATATCACATTCACCATGGTTTCAGATGATCTCTCAGGAGTAAGATGTATACTTCTATTACATTCTCACATATAGTTACTGCCTTTTTAAAACCTTTTTTTTGCTTAACATTTAAGTAAGAATAGTCAGCTCAATATGCAGCTACGTGAATCTAGCCAATAGATGTATTTTATTAGCTTCAATTTTGAAAGGGGGGATAATATCTTTCACTTATAAAAACCGATATTTCTATGAAGTGTCTTTTTTTGCATTGAAATGTTTCTGGAATGTGACAGTTCAGTTCTAATAACTATGATTAAGTATCCATGAATTTGTTTTGAATAAGCACAGCCAGATAAGTGGTGTTTATGTACCTTGCAACACTATTTAAGATTGCCTCCTCAGCATGGAAAGAATCACTGGCTTACCAAATAAGAGAATTCAGGACCTCTTGTTTGTCAGTTCCACGTTAACTGCATTTATAGCTCTGACAGTTTCCATGATGGAATTTGTAAAAAAGAAATGAGTATACAATCAGATCTGAATTGGTATATTTAAATGAGTGTTTCCTGATTTGCAATTAATGGAAGTGTTGAGATTTGAAGAATGCTTGAGGAGTCAAGGTTTTATAATTGCTCTTCTGGAGAAAAAAATGGTAGAGAGTAAAGTCCTGAAAGCTCTACTATCAAACAAATACACAATCATAAGGAAGTTAAAAAGCCACAGTGAAATGTACACATCCTAATTACGTTAACTTTGATATCTATTTTAAATAGATAACCAGTATTAGCTGTAAGAGTTTCATATGTTTTGCAGGAGGGAGTTCTCTTAGTGTACTCAGTGTACTTATCACTGTTGTAAGCTTATACCCTGAGCTTACAACACAAACATTTTGTGCAAAGAATCCAGGCTGGGATGTATCAGTGCTTATGTGGCCTGTCAGTGGAGATGGGCAGAATGGAAAATATGGAGAATTGGAAAGCCTTCTAGGGTTCATTTTTTTCAGTGGTTTTCAAAGTTAATAGCCAACTCTTATAAAGAATAGTGGTCTGAGGCAGGGACTACCTATATACCCACGATGTTCTAAAACGATTGGTTCACAGACTCTGTGAAGCAGAGAAGCAGATTCTGAGAAAGAGAATTTTGGGACCACCACCTATGGAAGGGGAGAGAAGAAAGAAGGTCTGGAGAAGAGGGAGAAGGAAAAGTTGTTCTGCAGTGCAGTCTCAAAAAAGGCCTCAGCAGACCCAGCAGAGAGTATGGAAGCTGGGATGGGCCTTCAGAGTTGTCCTAAACAACTCCTGAGCTGGGCCTTTATACCCTCTTGTTTACTTGATGTTAGATGCTTGGACAAGGTGGCCCTCATTAGCTGACACAATTCACAAAGAGGGCTGACAACTGAGAGCACTTCCTAAACCTAGGGAAGTGAGTCATTCATTCCTGAAGGGGTTATCATGACAGCATCCACTAGGAATTGTGAGTTATTTTAGAACCAGCAAGCATTGGGAAATGCCTTGTGGATAGACTCCTTGCTTCTTTCATTCCTTTGTTTCCTTCTTTCTCTCCCCCAACCCAGTGTTTTTCCAAAAATAAAGGACTAGGCTGTGAGTTATGTGGAAGGAAAAGACATAATCATTTTTATGAGTCCAACTAATCTTTTAATGTCAAGACATGGGTTAGTTATTATTGAACTCAACAATCATAAATGTTTTCCATGGAAAACTTAGCTCCATACATCTGATGACCCAAGTACCCCTTGTGACAGTTCCTATCTATGTGATGCTAGCATCCTGACAGCCAGATGGAATGTCAGGAGGAAGGTCCAGATAAAATTATTTTTTTCCTTTGTCCTGAAGAAAAAAGGAAAGCATATTTATTTAGCGTCCACTAAATGTGACATCAAAGGTTTTTCTTATCTGGATTAGAAGTTGATAACAAATGAAACAGTACATTGATTTGAAAAGCTTTGTTCTCATTTTAACCACAATTTTTTAAAAAATAAAAATTTACTAACCAAGGTATAAAAATAGCATTTAATAAAACCTACGGCGTATTTATTTGGGCTGCATTGTTGTTTCGACTATCCACGTTTATTTTTTGGATTTTTTTACCTATTGCATTGTTTTGAAGCACCACAAAATAGCAAATGGTGGAGAAGCTGGTAAATGGATATGCAAAAGCAGTATATTGAATTGGCAACAGAGTGATATTGTTTATTAAGTGCTGATTTTTTTTAGCAAGGCGTTTCAATAAGACAACCTTACCATTAAACATAGCATAGAAACTACTAACTGGAAAACTTCTTAGGTCTTTAAAGTTGTTTTCAATGCTATTTGCTTTCAAGGCACTTAGAAGTGTCACCTAAATGGCCCTTAAGAATGGATATTGGCTAAAGGCTGTGAAGTCTTCTAAGATTTTCATGAATTTTTTTTTTTTTTTTTAAAGATCCCTCCTCAGTCAATTCAGGAGAGTTGTAATTGTTGGCTATACAGCACAGTACAGATTCAGCCCTTGAAGACACACAAAGATAACTCAAGGAACTGATTTCTGCATCTTCAGCCACCTTATTCCATTAACTCTTAGAATGAATTCCCTCCAGACATAATTTGTATCAAGCAAAAGATTAGGAGTGGGGACTTCCTTAGCGGTCCCGTGGTTAAGAATTTGCCTTCCAAAGCAGGGGGTGCAGGTTCAATCCCTGGTCAGGGAGCTAAGATCTCACATGCCTCACAGCCAAAAAACCCAAAACATAAAAAGAAAACCAGAAGCAACATTGTAACAAATTCAATAAAAACTTAAAAAAAATGGTCCACATCAAAAAAAAAAATCAAGAAAAAAAAGAGGATTAGAACAGCTTCTGAGGCTTTTCCGTGACTGAAAGAGTGATTGCTTTTTCAACAACCATAAGTGTTAGATTTACCAAAAGGAAAAAGTGTCTTAAATTGAACCACTCTTCTAATCCGTGAATCTTAGTTCTGAAGGCATGTGAGTAAATATCATGTTGCTGAATCTAATTTGAAAAAGTGAGGGAGGGAAAGTACTGGATTTTTTCCCTCTTAGAAATTACATGCTGTTTGCAGTGTTAGGTTGACTGTACTTTTCTTGTAAAACCTCCTGTACATCAAGAACGAATTCAAACTAAAAATAGAATTGCCGTATGACCCAGCAATTCCACTACTGGGCATATACCCTGAGAAAACCATAATTCAAAAAGAGTCATGTACCACAATGTTCATTGCAACTCTATTTACAATAGCCAGGACATGGAAGCAACCTAAGTGTCCATCGACAGATGAATGGATAATGAAGATGTGGCACATATATACAATGGAATATTACTCGGCCATAAAAGGAAACGAAATTATTTGTAGTGAGGTGGATGGACCTAGAGTCTGTCATACAGAGTGAAGTAAATCAGAAAGAGAAAAACAAATACCGTATGCTAACACATATATATGGAATCTAAGAAAAAAAGAAAGGTCATGAATAACCTAGGGGCAAGATGGGAATAAAGATGCAGACCTACTAGAGAATGGACTTGAGGACACGGGGAAGGGGAAGGGGAAGCTGGGATGAAGTGAGAGAGTGGCATGGACATATATACACTACCAAATATAAAATCGATAGCTAATGGGGAGCAGCCACATAGCACAGGGAGATCAGATCAGTGCTTTGTGACCACGTAGAGGGCTGGGATAGGGAGGGTGGGAGGGAGGGAGACGCAAGAGGGAAGAGATATGGGAACATATGTATATGTATAACTGATTCACGTTGTTGTACAGCAGAAACACACCATTGTAAAGCAATTATGCTCCAATATTAAAAAAAAAAAGAATAGATGCTCTTTGTCAACTTGTAGGCAAAAGTCTAAGCAGTTCTTTAAAAGAAACTCTGTAGCATAAACTATCAACATTTTCTAATCTCATGGTCAACTTTGTTTCTCAAAGTGGTGGCTTTAAATGATTATATAAGAATAGAACTATGTTTTTCTTCAATTATGCAACAAACATTTCCTGACAGATGCCAAGCAAGTGGCACCCATGTGCCATTTCTGGTATCAACACTATAAAATGCCCAAACTTTAGTAAAGCCCTCATTTTTGTTATTTCCAAACTTCCCTCCTCCATCTTCATGAAGGTATTACTCCTGATTCAGGAGTAGGTCTATCCATCCTTGTCTTTTGGTTTCCTGTCTCAATTCTGCAATCTCCTCTCTGGCCGTTACACTCTTGAATCATTTCAAAATCCTGCCTCCCAAGGTAATCTGTCTCGCTTTTCTAATCTTCTAAGTTCCCATTACTCATCATTTCAATTCCTTCTACTGGCTCCCAGTTGCTTTGCTAGCCAAATTTGAATTACTCATCCTTATTTCGAAGGCCATTCACCACTCTGCCCCTGCTGACGTCTTTTTCTTTATCACTACTGAGTCCTCCCTTTGCCCACACTTCCACATGCAAGTGCAGTTCCAGAGCATGAGAATGCTTTGGATTTATATAATGCTTTTGCCTTGAAGAGCTTTAATCTTTTCCTCATATCTTCTTAGAGAAGAAGGTAATTGAGCTGTGGTTTAAAATTCATGAATGCATTTGGCAGTAAAATTCTGTATTTTGTGTACAACTTATTCTGTACTGACATCTCTAGTCCTTGGCCTCCCATGTAGCATTCACCGATTGCTATCTAAAGGCCATCTTTAGGTAGCTGCCCTGTTATCAGGCCGTGGCAGGCTCTATGGTGGCCAACAATTATTCTTAATAAATCATAGAACCACAGAATTTAAGTTAGAGACAGGGATTTCCCTACATACCAAAGAATCCAAATTCCCGCTCAGCACAGAAATCCCTCTCAGAACATTCCTGATGCCTAAAATGGTCTTTTCAGGAGGGAAAAAGCCAACTTACAACGACGAGCTCTTTCCTTGTTGCTCACAACTCATCTTGAGAAAAGTATTCTTTGTGCTGAAGAAGTCTGGTTTCCTACCACCTCCTGTTGGGTATCGCATGTCACTTGAGAGACCCGAAATAATTCTAACGATCTCTCTTTGCCTTGAAAATACAACTGAGAACAGCCACCATCTCCTCCGTTAAATGAATCTGTTTGAGGTTAGTTGTCCAAGTTGCTTCAGTAATTCCTCTCGTGGCAGACTTTTTTTTATTTGGCTGCGCTGGGTCTTAGTCATGGCATGCAGGATCTTCAGTTGCCGCATGCAGACTCTTAGTGTGGCAGGCATGCGGGATTTAGTTCCCTGACCAGAGATTGAACCCGGGCCCCCTGCATTGGGAATGCAAAGTCTTAACCACTGGACCACCAGGGAAGTCCCTTGTGACAGACTTTTTGAGAAATTCCACGCTGTTGCCTCACCTCTTATATAGCAGACTTCACAATCAGGCTTGCTGTCAGTGTCAGGCCTAATGTTGCTTTCACTTACTGCTCCGGTCATTAATATTGAAGGCAGTGTTTTATAACTTTAAAATAAATGAATAATTAATCATCCTCTTTGTCCTTTAATGAATTTGAAAGCTCATATTCATACTATTTTGGTTACTGAAGTATCTCTAAGCTCAAAGAGTATTTAAAATTGTCATGTAATGGTTCTGACAACATAGGAGTAACATATAGTTGTGTTTGAGACTGACTTGGGAAAAGACTCTGGTTTTTAATCTGAGAGTTTGAAGAATTATTGAGATGTCACTGAACAGTATTTTTAGAATTTTCACATTGCTCACACATGAGCACTTTGGGACTTGTTCAGTGGATATGTCTCCTGAGCACTTTGTTCCTTGACATTATCAAAATCTTGGAATTTATTTTTCTCCCTATCTTGTGATGCCTGGGTGGAACCGGGACATCACTATCACATTTAGAAATTCATTTCTTTTCTTTGTTCTTCCCCATGAAAATGCTCTATTCCAGTTGGAAAATAAAATAGATTAGGTTTATGTTTTTTACTCTTTTAGGGGTCTGGAATCCTCTAAGTATCCAATGAGATCTAGCAACACTCTCTTGGAAACTATATGTATACTGATAATCACACGGAGAATTTGCCTTTAATTTTAGGGGTACAGGTGCCAGTGGGATCATATACATGTTACCGTTACAAGGTACTGATTCCAGGTTAAAAATCACTGATTTGGTTGAACCTTAGTTTACATATATCTCTTCCTGAAAAGATATATAAAAATAAAATTGTATTAACAAGTTACGTGTTTAGTAGTTCCATTCAGTAACCTTTTAAGGCAAATTATTTCCTAAATTAATTTTAATTCAAATCTTTATAGAATATTGGGTTTCTTAATGTGAGCACATTTGTATAATCTTAGGCTTCAGCCTTTTTCTTCTGAATGCTTTCTTAAAATATGTTCATGATTAAAAGGATTGAAAATACTTTTTCTCTGTAAACCCTCACCTCTGACCTTCTTCAGTCTTATCTGCAGTTATTGCCAGCACAAATAATTGATATGGTAGAAGATACATCTTGAGACAAATTTTAATTCTTTAAAATGTGTCACAATACCTGCATATTTTACAGGTATGTTTATGCAGGTATAGGTGTATTTGAAATCACTGTTCTTTATTTTTTAAAAAAAATTTAGATTCCCCAACTTCAAAAATAAGATTTATAAATGTATATTTACAAATAATGTACAAGGAAAGGACAGGAAATAACAGCATGACTCATATGTGTATTCAGCATATCTAAATTCATAGTTTTAAATATAATAATCCTATTCTTATTAGCTATAGATAAAGGTTTGATCAGTGTTTTTATAATATTAACCTTAGTTTACCAATATTAACCTATAAATTATTACACAAAAATGATCTGTAACACCAGCTCTATTGTAACAGTCTTTTGTCATGTGTGATTTATGTAATTTGCTGAACCTGATGAAAACGTCTATCTCGGCCTGAAGGCTGTGGAGATGCTGAGCTGTGTGCAATCTGTAGGAAGGGCTATGGGGCTGAACAAGTACAACAGATGTGTGGAATATATCGTTTACAAGTTTTATCACTTTTGGTAAGAAATGTACAAAGCCCATCACAATCTTAATCCTAACTTATATATGCTTGTGAATATTTAATCAGAGGATTGTCAAAATACATTGCTATACATTGAGAACATAAACTTTGGTTTTATGTGTAACAATTTTTAAAATATACTTCGGGAGAACTATGCATTTACATCCAGCACTTGTAAGGCAAATTAAATTCAGAATGTATTATGAGGAATATAATATTTTTATTTCAGTGCAATCACGAAAGGGGGCAATCTTTTCATCTTAATTAATTAATATATTTTTAGCTTGGCAATAGGAGTAAGCCTATTATATTCCTGGGTGACCACCAGAATCAGTCCCTAAAAATGCTGAATATCACCATTTGGTGTTTAACAAATAGATTCATATTCATTGTATCGTTTAGTCATAGTGTAAAGGAAGTTACCTCTTCATATCTCAGGGTGGCTTTTGTGGTTGACAAGGGGTGGGTCCAGACTGTATGGCACCTGAGCCTTTATACAACTCCGGGAGCCCACTTTAAGACAAATACAACATTAAGTAACAACTGAATACTTATTTAGACTAAAAAAGGAAATCATGACAAATTACAAATTTAATAACGCTGACAAATTTCACAGGCGTCAAAAAATCTATAAAATTATGATTTGGGGGGTGCTTTATAGTTTTTGGCTGTGTATTCTCTGATTGTCTCTTCATATGACCATGATTCTATAATGTTTTCTATGTAGAGAATGATAGGACAATGCAATTGTGGGACAGCTAGCAGTAACCTAAGGATACAGGGAAGAAACTGAGAGCAACCAAATAATCTCACCAGACCTGAACTAAATGCATCTCTAGTTCAACTTTTAATTAGCCAGATCTCAAAAAGGTCCACAGTCACTCCAGTGCCACCCAACCTAAGGGGAAGCATCAGTGCATAGAAAAAAACAGTGAGTAGACGTTTTTAATGACTACAGTTAAAATATCTTACTTTTGCAAAATTCCCAAATCATCTGAATATGTCAACCCAGTATTTCCAGTGCCTTGGAAAGAGGCTTGAAACTTTGCCCTTCATGATAAACCCTCTTCTGTGGTGGACAGGAAAATACCTAGACCACAGCAAATTGCCTAAGGAAACAAAGAAGTTGGCCTTACAGTTATACAAAAGTAGTTCTATTTTTCCTAGAGTTTAGCCACCATTTCTCAGATATTTCAATGAAGTTCTTTTCATGCATTCTCCTCTAGAAGTTTTTAATTTCACAACTTATACTACTTTAATTCACCTCAGTCATTTAATAGCATAATCTTTTGAAGGGGAAAAATAGCTGGGCTCCAGTAAGCTTTAAATGTGCATTTGTTTCCCAGTATTATGACCTGCATAGAAAGAAGTAATACCTTTATGTGAAACTTTCCCCTTGGTTTATTTTAAAACACCAAATGGTATTATGTGATAATAGGATGTAAACCTAATTCAGAGAGTAGAAAATGCTATTTATGATCTGGACTGTCCTTTAGTCCTCAAGAAGCTGAGAATTCACCATTGTCTGATTAAAACACACACACACACACACACACACACACACACACACACACAAGAAATACAAATTCTATAAGCATACATATTGATAGGTAGGGTAATTCATCTGAAAAACCTGAAATAAATGCTGATGAGAACCTCTGGACTAAGTTTCAGTGTAAACAAGTGGGTTATTTAAATTCTCTCTCAATATAGAAACTTCAAGTGAACAAGGCAGCCTGACTGTAGGACCATAATTCAGAAACAATCTGTAAGGCAAAATATAGAGGCACTAATTTTGTTGCATTTGCAGCCCACATACTGTAACACTGGGTTTATTCCTGTTATTCTGGCTAAAGATGAGTCAGGGACCTCTAATATAGCCATTCCTAAAAGACAGTAATTGATTCAGAATGTGAGACTGAGAGAAATCCTAGAAGTTTGACCTTCAGATCAGTTTAAGTGTAGATCAATAATACATTACTTAGACCAATGCAGTATCCCAAATACCCACAATTGGCTGCAAGATAATATTATGCCTCAAATAATTTGTTTGAGAGCAGTCAATATAGATAATTTTGTCCTGATGATAATTTGCTGATTCAGGGAACAAACATGCAACATCCAGCCACGATGTAGATATAGCTCAGGCCAGCCCCATAGAATATGGTCACCTGGCTTTCCCATTTTCCTATAAATGTCCTATTGGAAGAATAGCTCTTAATGTTCAGTGAAACAAAAGCTTGTTCTAAATTCCCTAGACTTTGCTTCCTGAATGATTATACCTATCTTAGCATAAAATCCTTTCCCTCTTGGAGTTAATAACATTGATATATCTTCTAGAGATGCTAGGCATCATCAGTATTATGGGGAGAAGAGGGTGGGCAGACTCTGGTCTATGGCTTTGTGTGTTATTAGTGAATTATGGTTTGTTAGCGTGATAAGTCATGATTAAATAGCCACATGTTAGGAAAACTTTGATCCAATAAAGAAAACCACCAAAATTTTACCAAATGTAAAATAGATAGCTTGTGGGAAGCAGCCGCATAGCACAGAGAGATCAGCTCGGTTCTTTATGACCACCTAGAGGTGTGGGAGAGGGAGGGTGGGAGGGAGATGCAAGAGGGAGGGGATATGGGGATATATGTATATGTATAGCTGATTCACTTTGTTATAAAGCAGAAACTAGCACACCATTGTAAAGCAATTATACTCCAATAAAGATGTTAAAAAAAAAGAATTTGCTGCATCTGGTTACAAATTATACAGATATTTTGGTAGCATCCTCACTTGCTTTCTTACAATGTATTGGGATAGCATGAAGAGATGTAAATTGATGCTAAGTTGCATGGTGTATATGAAAAGAGTTAATTTTAACAATATGCTACCCCAGCAGTCCGTTTTAAATCACATTAATTTTTCTTTACAAAATTATTTTAAAAACTCCATTGAGATAAAACCATATACAATATACTGCACGTATTTAAAGCATACAATGTGACAAATTTTGATGTATATATACGTCTGTGAGAAAATTACTAAAATCAATACAACAATCCTAGATATTACCCCTAAAAGTTTTCTCTTGCCCCTTTGTTATCCCTGCCTCCTGCCCTTTGCTAGAAAGCCCACCAACCCAGCTGATGGATGCTCAGCTGAAGAGTGGAGGGGAGCCACTGGGGACGTCGAAATTCTCTGTCTGGGGGCCCCTCTGTCGCTCTGCTCAGCAAACTCCACCTGCCCTGACCTCCGCACATTCCCAGCTCCATCGCCTCGATTTAACCAATTTGCTAACAAACATCAATGTTGCTCCTAACTTGTCGATATTGTTCACTTGTTTATTTCTTTAGTATTAATTTGTAGACAGTTGCTATATCAAAAATAATGTCCATTTAGTATTACAATAGTTCTAACCAAATTACCCTCCAGAAATCTGTCCTTTTTTTCCATCGATATATTACTGTCTCCTTTCAAAAACCCTCTCCAACCTTTAGCATTATTTTTATCTTTGGGATCTTTGCCCAAAAGATCAATATAAATGAATACCTCTGTTATTTTAATTGTCATTTCTTTAATTATTAGTTCGATTTCAACTTGTTTTTCAGCCTTCTGGGGAGGAAGGGGGATTCTTTGCCTATGTACTTTGCCTAGTTTTATTATATGTTGGCATGTTCATCTTATTTTCTAATTTGTAACAAATCTTCTTAAAGGTTCCTTTTTCCCCCTTGGATAATTTTGTCACATCGTAAAGGAATCTTGTTATATTTTTTATTAAAATAAAATTGAGTTTATAGAGAAGTTGGAGAGGGTTTGATGTCTGAATATGGTATGCCTTCTGCAAAGGGAGTACAGGGGTGTGGAGGGAAGAGGGATTCAGAAGGAACCTAAGGGAACTTTTAGGAATGATGGATGTGTTCATTACCCTGCTTGTGGTTATGTTTTCATGGGGATATGCATATGGCAAAACTTGTCAACTTGTACACTTTAAATATGTGCAGCTCATTGTATCTCAGTCGCGGCTCAATAAAGCTGTTATTTTAAAAAGTGACACCAAGCATTCTACCCAAAATGAGAATTGAGTTTGAAAATAAGAATTGAGTTTGATCAGAATTTTTTTTTTTTTTTTTTTTTTTTTTTGGTGGTACGTGGGCCTCTCACTGTTGTGGCCTCTCCGGTTGCGGAGCACAGGCTCCAGACGCGCAGGTTCAGCGGCCATGGCTCACGGGCCCAGCGGCTCCGCGGCATGTGGGATCTTCCCGGACCGGGGCACGAACCCGTGTCCCCTGCATCGGCAGGCGGCCTCTCAACCACTGTGCCACCAGGGAAGCCCCCTGATCAGAATATTTTTGTGTGTCATCTTGGTTAAATTTCTCCTGTCACAGTTACAATGGCTTTCTAAAATAAATGGGGAAGCCAAAGAAAGTCACTTTCACCTTCAAGATGAAAAAAACTGAACCAATAAAATAAGTGGTTCTGAATCAGAGTCAGTCTAAAAAAAACCCTGAATAAAAATGACTTCTGGGTGGCATTTTATGGGAATCATAATCTATAAATCTCTGGGAATGAAGAAGAGAAAGCAAGAGAGAGGTACAGGATGGCTTTAAACCTCATCCATGTAGTTAAAGAATGATAATGGCCTTATAATAAATTTTTAGAGATTTTTCAGTATTGAGAAAGAGGCAGACTTAAAAATCTTTCCTTTTAGTACAGGAAGTGACTATTTAATGATTCCAAAAAGCAGTATGAGCTTGAGTTGCACCCATACTTATCAGGCAGGATTTATGGAGTTGAAGGTCACGGAAGAGTACAAGAGAAGAACAGGTTACTAGGAAAGGGTTCCGAGTAATATCCACAGGGCTGTGAGTCAGCCAGGGCTTCCAGTTTGTCCCAGTGGGGCAGCAGGCTGAGTTTCCATAGTGAGAACAGACTGAAAGTCTTGTGCATCGGCTCAGCTGTGCAGTACAAAGGCAAGACTTTTATCAATTTTCATGAAATGACTTGAAAGTTTCCATGCCGTAAGCATGAGATAAACTTTGAATTAACAACTTAAAGTTTCATGATTAGAAGGAGGAGAAAGAGAAAGTGGAGAAAGGCCGTAAAGAAAAAAATGATGCAGTTGAAAGATAGTGGGAAAAACTCTGCTGTTGGACTCTGAAGGGCAGGGTTCAAGTCCCAACTTTGATATTTATCAGCTGTGAAACACAGAAAAATTATTTAGCTTTTCAGAACCTCAGTTTTCTCCAATTGGTAAATTTGTAATAAAAACATACACACCTTTTAAAGTTATAGTAAAAATGCCTTGATGCAAGTGTAAGTATTTTTCAAAATATAATTCTACCTTCCAACAATATTTTTGGTTCCAGATGCACTCTGATTTTAAGTCTACAATTGTTTTCCTTCCTCAATCGGCATCCTCCATTGTGAGATCAAAGCTATTCTTTAAAGCTGAGGTGTTAATGTTTAAAAATAAAACTAAAAAAATCTGTTACCAAATTCAGTAACTTTGGACAACAACAAAAAGAAACTTTGATGTGTAATCCCTATCCCACCACATACTCATTATATTTTTAAAATTTGAGGGGTGAAAGGAGAAGGTAATGGGAGCAAGCAGATGGGCACGTGATAGCAGAGTGAGTATCGTAAAATAAAACTAGATTTTATTGCTTTCGTCTTACATGTATAGATCTGAGCAGGTCTCTGTCATAGGATCCTATTATAGCTCTACCTGTGCTCTGCCCATTGACTGTTTCTACCAGGATGCCTTGAAGCCACCTCAAGCAGAGCATGTTCAATTTGGAGCTCATTATCTTCTCCCCAGTTGTTCAAGCTAGAAGCCTTCAGGCCACCCTTGACTCTTCTCTCTTCTGAAATCTCTCCTCTGCCCCATATGGATCAGTCTCCACAATCTGTCAATTCCACCTTCTAAATGTCTTTTCTGCTCTTATCACTTGCGCTTCTGTTGCCACTGCCTGAGTTTAGGTTATAGGCTTCTCGGTGTTTGGTCTCCTCTCTCCCCCAATGGATCCATCCCCCAAATTGTCACCACCAAGAACTATCATTCTAAGATACCAACTATCTTTCCAGAACTCAAGACTCTCTCTCCTCTATAGGAATTTAACTTTAGGGTGTATTCAGATAAATGAGCCAAGATATCTGTCAAAAATATGTTCACTTCAATATTGTTTATAATAGGAAAAAGGGAAAGAACCCCAAAGAGGGGACCAGTTATACCAATGGTTCTACCAATAGACTATAAAATAGCATTAAAATGGTGCTACAGATCTGTAATGAATAATTTGAAAAATCATAAAAATCAAATTACTGAAAAGTGTTCATAAAATTGTAAAGAATATATTTTACTATAAAGAGAGATTTCTGGTGGTAGAATTCAGCAGGAATTTTCTGGTCCCACTTCCCCCAAAACCAAAAGCAAAATGAAACTAAAACAGAACAAAAACCCTCCTATGTGGCTCTTTATAAAAAGTAATACTTTTGGTAAGAATTTCAGTGACCATCCCAACTTCCACAACTCAGCACAGCAAATGTGAAATGCCGTAAAACAAATTCACTAATGCCTTAAAAGTTATGAAAACCAGGGACTTTGAGACATCCTGTATCTTCCCCATGTTTTCCACAAAAAATTTTTGTACAGTCTCTCACATCAAATACCACGTGGTGTCCTCAATACACTATGGTTTACTCCATCTATTCATAATTGTATTTTCTATTTATATTTCTTTAAAAAATAACTACGTTCATGTGTATCTTTGAAGGCCAAAGAAAAATAATGCTGTAAAGATTGGGGGAGAGAGGAAGGGGCAGACAAACCCTGTTGTTTTCTTGTTTGGTTCTATATTTGTCACTCAGCTAAGGCCCCTGATGATAGGAGCTAGTTATCCTCAAACACTTATATTGGCTGATTCATTGTCTCTTAAATGGCATTTATAATCAATTTTTCAAAACAGTAGTGGGATCTGGTGTTGCATATAGCCTTGCTCTGTCAGAAGGCTTTGAGACTAAGGCGCCCGTGGGCATGTGCGCTCGTGTGCACGCGCGCGCGCACACACACACACACACACACACACACACACACACACTGTAGCTTTTCAATTTGCATGTTTTGACACTGGTGGGACTGTTCATTGTTTTTACAGAAATGCCGTTATTAGATTCTACGTAGTGTGGTGTGTTAAGGGTTTTTCATTTTTTAATAATCAGTTGCCTCATAGCAAATGTCTTAATCATTGTCACTGATTAAACCTTAATCTCTTCTCAAATCACTTCACTTTCTATTGATATGATGTTTTCCATCTGCCCCTCTCCACACCCCCATTTCTCTTTTATGTTATGAAATATAATAGAGATGAGTAATGACGTTAAGTAGTATCAACTATTTATTGGTGTAAATATCTACACACAAAGATTAATGGAGGATTCTGAAAAAGACAGCTAAATAGTTAATACTGGCACTTTTGCTATTTCCATGGTGACTTACTATATATGAAAGATAGGTCTTTCAAATGTATAGAAGAGTAGGATTGTAAAATACTCCATGGTAAATAGTATTTAGGTCTTTGAACATAAGTATTGATTTTTTTCTGTTATAGATAGCTGTATGTATTATATCTATTACTCAAACTTTATTAGTTTTGCTTTAGAATTTTAAAAATTATCAATGTATGTTAAAATCTTTTTGACCAAAATCAAAAGTAAAGTAATTATCTCAATAGTAAAAAAAAGCCAAATAAGCAACAATAAAAACCTCCTTTTTTAAGGGGATATGGTGAGATGAGAGGGACTGTTATTAAGAAAATAGGCTGTGGGGTGTGATCAGTCTGGGCTCAAACGCACTTTCTAGAATTAACTAGCTGGATAACTTTAGGCAACTCACCTGAACTATTAAAGCACTCATTTCCTCCTCTGCAAAGTGACAATAGTAAAAGGACATAATTGATCATGTCATTATGAGATAAAATGAGGTAATGCCAGGTAAATTGATTGACAGTGTGCTTGGTACTCAAAAAGTATTGATATTTTAAAATAACTTTTAATATTTCTGAGAGCCATTATTTATAGATAGTAAAATTATGCCTTTTGCTTGCATATTACTTTACAGTTCACAAAGTACCATCACAAACATGATCTCATTTTATCCTCACCATAAACATGACATAGAGAAACTCTAAATGAATCTCAGGAAAGATCAATGACTCAACAAAGTTCTACAATAGGACTAGGACAAAGTACTTCATGTGAAGGTCATACTGAAGCTAATTGATATATCTATATCTATATCTAATCTATACCTATATCTATATCTACCTCCTAGATTATAGGTAGGCATATTTAGTATAGGCAGCGGTTGTATTTCTATATGTTCATTTCTGGCATTGGATGCTATTCCTTTTATAAAAGTTGTGACCTTGCCACTCATGGAACAGATGGCATTGCTTGATTAAAGTCAGGCCATATTTAGAACATTTCTAAAAAGCCTTTCTCATTTGGATAAACATTTCTGCCCACTGAAATGGTTTCTTTTCATCAACTGAGCAAACCAAATCATGGACTGTTCTCCTAAGAGCTCTCTGCCGTCCATTCCCAGGAGGGCAAGTGTTGAGCTTATATTTTCAGAAGTGAACTTTCATACTCTCCAGAAGAGAATGTCAAAGCTTCTTTGACAAAGGTGAGGGTCTGTGAATGTGCACCCTTGTTCATTAATAAGCAAATCATCTGTCCTCATGGAAATAAGACTTTGAACAATTTGTTGTCTTCTGAACAGGTAATAAAAGAGTATCAACTCTTACACATGAAAGACAAGGGAAAGTAGTGGGGGAAAAGACTGAGAAGAGGATTGTGCATTTTACATAATGCTACTTAAATTTACCTAAAATATACAATAGGCTAAACATGTACTGTATGTATATGTAAGTACATATATATAGTGTGTATATGTATGTAACAGATGGATAGATATAGCCATATCCATACTCCAAGGACCAAGATTTATATATTAAGGGAATTAAACATAGAATTTCTTTTAAACAAAAAAACCAAATAAGACATTTCTGCTAAATTTTAAAATTTTATTTTAAGCAAAACACTACATTATAGTCATTATTATATAGGGTAATGTTATTTACAGACAAAATTAATTTTTTAGTTTGCATTGAAACAGATATGTGTGGAGTCAGGAAAAGATGAGTCAAACCAGTCAAAGAGAGTGATATCAAGAGGACATTCGGGTGCAGCAGTCAGGCCAACTCAGATTTCTGTCTGGACTCTGCCACAGAGCAGCAAAACTTCCTCAGTGAAATTACTTAATCTCTTTAAGGTGAATAGCCTCATCTGATGAATGAGGACCCCAATGCCTAACCCATAGGATAGGTTTGAGGATTAAACAATTCACACAGCTTATCCATCTATGTCTACTTGTATTAGTTAGCTAGGACTGCTGTAACAAAATACCACAGATGGGATTGTTTAAACAACAGAAATTAGTGTCTCATTATTCTGGAAGCAAGAAGTCTGAGATCAAGGTGTTGGCAGGTTTGGTTCCTTCTGAGGGCTGTGAGGGGAGATCCCTTCCAGGCCCCTCTTTATCTGGTAGATGGTGTTCTCCCTGTGTTTTTGTCTTTCCTCTGTACCTCGTTCTGTGTCCAAATCTTTCTTTTTCATAAGGACACCAGTCATAATGGATTAGGGCCCACCATCCTCCAGTATGACCTCATCTTAACTAATTACATCGGCAACAACCCTAATTCCAAATAAGGTCACATTCTAAGGTACCAGAGGGTGAGGACTCCAGCATCTGAATTTCAACCCATTACACTGTTCAAAGGTTACTTTTTCAGAGAGACCTTGCTTGACCATCTTTTCTAAAAATGCTTCTAGCCCTTCCCAACACACTCATACTCTTGCCCTACATAAAATGTATAACTGTGTCAAAGTAAATTATATAATTATTTTTTTTCACTCTCTCACACTAGCCTGGGACCTAGACCTTACCTGTCTTATAAATCATTCTGTCTTGGGACACAGTATGTGCCTGGTACAAAATAGTCCCTCAATAAATATTTGTGGGAAAAAAAGGTAAACTTTCTGGCTCAAGATCAGGGCTCAATAAATGATAAGCACTATAACTAAAACATAGGGTCATTCTCCATCTAAATTGGTAGTCACTAGCCACATGTGAAATAAACTAAATTTTAAATTTTGTTTTAATAAATTTAAATTTAAATAGCCAGTTGTGTCTAGTGGTCATCGTATAATGGGCAGTACAGATATAGAACATCTTCATTATTGCAGAGCATCCTATTGGACATTGCCGGACATGGAGAGAGAACCATGGATGCATAGATGAGGGTATCAGAGACAATGCAGAACTGAGCCAGTGCTGCCTGACAGAATCTGACCACACTGCCCTGCGTCGTAACTCTCTCCTGTCACTGAACAGCTCCTCTTTTCTTCCTTATGGTACAGGTGTATTGCAAACATTCTTTTCTTCAGTTATTAAATCAAAATATATAACTTGAAGATTTAAAAAGCTCTAAAGGGATTGTCTTGAGAATCGCATTAACATAATTGCTGTGGATTGTGCCACAGCAATTTTTACTTTTAATTCCTTTCCTCTTTGCTATTCAGATGAGTAAGAGGTAAGTGTAGATAATTAATCTACAGACTCTGGCTTATGAAACTTACAAATGGCTCTTTGAGAAACAAAATCTTTAAGGACACAGAACAGGGCTATCTCTTTGCTTAACAAGCAAATGGATGCAGGTACAGGTGTGGCTAGCCAGGAGCCAGCAGGTATCTGTGCGTGGGCTCCGTTCTTCCCGCAGCCCCAAGAAGTATGCAGGTTTTCACCAGCCCTGTTCAGCCTCTGCTATGAATAACAATCTGGACCAAAAAGTTTTATGAAAACTCTTTTGGCTTCATATAAAAATCTGTGATACTTCAGGTCAGTAGCACACCTTCAAATACATTTCTGAATCCCAGACTATATTCCTTAAGGATGGATTCAGTGATGTTACCTGTTAAATAAAAGGATGGAGAGAGAGGGAGGGCATAATTAATGAAAAATGCAGTTAGAAAGCAATAGAAAGCATATTGTTTATATAACATGCAGTGCCTAGATAAGAATAAAATATTAAATGTATATGACAATGAACTTAGAATATCCTCCTATTTGGAAAAGAAATCCTAGATTTTTAAAATAATTTGTTTTTGTCCTGTTAATCCTCAGTTGAACAGTAGCAAAATATCCACGCCACCTGCTTGGTGACTTTCCTGAAAAGAATAGGTGGTCTCTGCGTATTCCCTACTGTAATGGCATTGATCTGACCAAACTCATCACCATTCGGTTTAATGAATTACTTAATTCCTGAGAAACGTTGCTTGCCTCAAGTGAGCCAGGCATATTTATCCTAGAGAATGAAAAACACTGCTGGAGGGGCTAGACTCTTAGTACGTAACTGAGTTTTTAATCACCTAAATGTGGTTGTAGAGCAGACTGTTCTCAAGCAACTGAACAAGGGAAATGTGAAAAATTAAAGGCAAAATATAAGACTTTATAATGGGTCTATTGGGCTGTTTTTCAAAAGAAGCAGAAGCTTTACCATTTGTGGATTGTAGCACTAAAAAAAGCAAAGTTGGAAAATATTTATAAGGAATAATTCTTAAGATGTAGACTAAAGATCTTATTTATGTTTTAGGAACAGGAAGCAATAGACGCATATACTTCACAGGCTCTCAAAATGTCTCCACTCATCACTGCATTTTGGTATTTTAGTTCACTGCTCATTAAGGTTATTACCTTAATTTATTTAATCAGAATATTTATTCTCATGCTGCAAATGACTTGTGACAAGATTTGGTTCTTAATATGCTTTTACCAATGAAAGCTAAACAAAATAATGCTCATCCTTTCACCATTAAAATACTAATGTTTTTATAGTGTTTTTATCTTAGTTTAGAAGTTTCTTTCATAAAAAACCTTTGTTTCTATGTTCACAAACCACAGACTTTCAGTTTGTTTAACCAAAATTTATATAATTAAAATCTCCAAATTAAGAAGCTAGTTAAGTCACCCATTTGTTCTGTAACGTAACAGCCAGTAAATAACAAAATCCATCATTCCCCATTACTGATTTGTTTTGCCTAATTTTCTAATAGAAAATTATTTCTAATAGAAATTATTTATTTGAGTGTTTGAGATATGGAAGCTCATCCCATTGAATACTTCAGAATCCAACTGTGACTTTATAGAATTCAACAAACATTATTTTAATACAAATTAGGACACTAGCCATTAATTAAATAAATTACCTTATTTTGGAATGTTCTAAGGAATCTGTGACTAATATAGTAGTCCAGCTGATTTTTTTAAAGAGACTGTTGCCAAAATCCCTTTGTTTTTCAACTTAACCTGAAGTGAGACTTTATTTTAAAAGAAAATATACAAATTAATGTTTCAAAGCTATGAGATACTCCTTCCTCTTGTCTATGGATACAAAAGATGCAGCAATATATTATCCAGATGCTTTTGGCTGTGTTTATTTTTCATTGCTGCATAATAAATTACCACAAACTTAGTAGCTTAAAACAACACCCATTTCCTTCTTTCTTTTTTATAACATCTCATAGTTCTTAGGTCAGAAATCCTGGTTGGCAAGGCTGGGTTAATTGCTCAGAGTCTCACAAGGCTGAAATCAAGGTGCTGGCTAGCTGTTTCTTATCTGGAGCTGAGGGTCACCTTCCAAACTCATTCCTGTCATTGGAAAAATTCAGTTCCTTGCAGTTATAGGACTGAAGTCCCTCTTTTCTTGCTGTCTGTTGGCCAGGGATTCCTCTGGCCTTCTAGAGGCCACTCAGGTTCTTGCCCCACTGGTCATCTCCATCTCAGCATTGGAGAACCTCCCTGCTGTTGAATCCTTCACACATTTCTAATCTCTCTGACTTTCTCTATTTCTTCCAGCCAAAGAAAACTATCTCCTTTCAAAGATCTCACAAATTTAGACACTCTGGAAAATTTCTCTATCATAATGTCACTGACTAGTAACCTTAATTACAGCCAGAAAAATTTCTTTTTCCATGTAACTTAATATAATCATTGGGTAATACCAGGGCTGATGGTAATGGGGGCTATCTTAGAATTCTGCATTAAGATGTACAATTCTTGTCAGTTAATTTAAACAATAGAAAGAACATAAAATAGAGTGAATGTTGGGATGACTCATCACTTTATATTTAAATGCTAAGACAAATAATACAGCCATCAAATTTGGTCAAATGATGATCTCTTAGGAATTGAAATATAGGGATAAGAACTGATACAGACAGAAATCAGATTGTAATGGCTTAAATGCGTGCTGAGAGTTTTATCATTTGCGAAATGAAGAACTACCAGGTAAAATGAAGAAATGCCCAGGTAACTGAAAAGTTATATGAAGTAATTTTTAACTTTAAGACACAGGCTACATATCTTGATGGTTGGATCCAGAGGCAGAGGCCATATAATACCTCTATGCATCAATCCGTCTGGATATTTCAGTTTGCTGCATATTAAAGCCGAATGCTACTATATTTGTGCCACAATACATCCATGGCTTCCTACCTCACCACTGCTTGGGGTCATGCTTTGCACTGTACCGCACTTCCCCGCCACAGTTTCACAAAGTTTGAAGGGGTAAGAAAGGAAAGGGAGGAGACTGGAGAAAAAATTAGGCAAATTTGAGAGAGGAATTTTTGGTTTTTAAATGAGAATTTGTAGGTTGAGTGGAAAGACACTCTGTGAGTAGGGACAGAGGCATGTGAAGGAAGGGAGAGAAATGAATGTGCCAAAGAACGGGAAAGAGAAGGTGCCGAAGAATGAAAGTGTGGATGGAGTCAAGAGAAAGATCCTCAAAGGTAGAATTAAGAGCATGCATGGATTGATTTACTTTGGAAAGGGGAAACCTTTTTTCTCCTTTACAGGAAAAGGAAAGAGGACGAGTAGTGGTTTCACATGAGCGATGTTAAGCCAGTTCATGTAAAGTAGCTTCTATCCTTTCATTTTATTGAGACCATTTTATATATATTTCTTCTTCTCTAAAGTGACAAAAAATAGTAGGGCCAAAAGAACACAGCCCATGTGAATATTAAATGATGTAACACATATATCATGCTTAGAATAGTACCTACCACATTATAAATGTTTAGAAATGTTAGCTATTATTATTATTTTCTACTGACAGTAAAGGAAAATGAGGTAAGGTTGGGGACTGAAAAATAATATAATGCTCTTTACTAGATTGTTGAATAATAGGACTCCTGTCCTGGCACTGAACTCCTGGTAAAAGTAAATAGCACTATTCATGGAACATCCAGTTAATGTGGTTAATAATAATAATACTTAACAGCCTGAAATGTACAGAGAAAGCAATGGGCATCGAGGTTTATAAAAAGTCAGAGATAGGAGCTCTGGGGAATCTGGTTATTCTCATGAAGGTAAATATCAAGTTCAGAGTGAGCTAGGAAGTTTAAATAGGAAAATAACAGATTTCATTAGAGATGCAAATTGTGATAGTGTTTTAAGTCTTGGAGATGGAGGGGGAACTGCAGAGCTTAAAGTATCGGAAGGCAGAGTTGGAGGTGACCATCTCCATGACTTTGGCTTTCCAAAGTGAGGTGGAAATGAATACGAAGAAATTGTCACCATAATTAAAATTGTATTGAGGGTAACAGTACAAGCTAGGACAGAAGGATAAGAGTCTTATACAACTGGTGAAAGGAGTTCTGACTATCAGGAAATAGAAGATGACATGGACTCCAGAGGACGCCGGGTTAGTTGAAAGAAGCTGTTCGAATGGTAGACCAGAAGGGCAATGGAGAACCAGCAATTGTTAACCCCTCCTCAGGTTCCAGTAATGTGAGAAACATAAATAAAGTCCATTTTTAAGAACTGCGGGAGAAGTAGTGCCCATTTAATGGAGCCTCAGGATACTAGATCTGGGATTCTAGAACTGTGCTAACCAATACAGTAGCCACTAGACACATATGGCCATTTACATATTAAGTTAAAATAAAAGAAAAATATTTATTTCTTCAGTTACACTAGCCACATTTCAAATATTTAATAGCCACATGTAGACAGCTGAGATTTTAGAACATTTCTGTCACTGTAGAAAATTCTAATGCATAGCACCGTATTGGAAGTACAGTGGAAGTGAGAGTCTAGTCTTACAGAAAATGCTGGAGCAGAAGAAAACTATGCTGAATGAGGATATGAGCAAGGACATTCTGTATTTTGACCATTTGAAATATTGTTTTATTATTATACCATTTCTGAAATCAGGATGAGTCATACAATCGATGTGGTCATTTCAGAAGGTAGGGTTTATTTTTTCTCCTGAAAAAAACTGTTAGCAAATTGATGATGCATCTCACAATCAGTGGCATCTTAATGTCAATGGAATGCAGTAAGAACAAAGCCAAAGGGGTTTTCATCTGGGATAGTGATCACTGAGATAAAGCATCAGGATTAACAGGAAGATTGGAGAGTGATGGTGATCATGGGAAATGAGCTAAATTTAGTAAGTACTAGCCCCAAGACACCATTTGGAACTTTGGAGTAATGGTGTATTGGCAACAGTTTAAAGTACTTTCTCAGGTTCTGGACTCTCAGATTCTGATTCTAGATTCTTAGACCTTCTGCTGACTGAGAACTGGGTTGATGGCGAGTCTCAGGCTAGTAACCCCAGTCATTCTAAAGTACCAAACTGCAGTGTTGAGCAAATACCTGGCTTTGACAACTACAACATGGCTTCTTTAAGATTGGATGAAAGGGAGAGAGCTAGAAATGTGTCCAAAACAAAGGAAAAGCCATTGTGATAATTAAGATAACAACAGCCATACATCAAGGTAGCCAATATCTTCAGACTGGAGATCTGAACTTGAATGGAGATCTGAACTTGAATGTCGTTGGGCCACGAAGTACCCGTCTCAACAGAGAGGCATGTCAGATGAGAGCTGAATTTTTGTTGTTGCTGTTGATTTTGTTCTGCTTTTTGCTTGTTTCGTTTTTCGATGTCATAATAACTCTGGCATGCCTTTTTACAGTAAATTAGAATTAAAGTTTTAAAAATTTGTCTCACATGGTTATTGACAGCTACCATAACACTTTTTTTCCTGGAATTATGTTTGTTTTCTCTTAAAACATACATGTATGCATTTACATATATTGTTATATATATATGTGTGTGTGTGTGTGTATACATATATATTTATATAAAAACAGTGTAGTAGAAGGAATTCTATTCTCTGAGTCAAAATATCTGATTTTGAACTTGGAGTCTAGTATGCCACTTAATTTCAGATTTAACTTCAGCCACGTTTTATCTTTTGAAGCCATAGGTCAGTTTTGTGTTTTTTTTTGGTCACTATTTTTAAGACCAGTTTTAGATTTACAACAAATTGAGAGGGAAGTACAGAGATTTCCCACATACCTCCTGCCCCTACATGTTCACAGCCTGCCCCTTTATCAACACCACTAGCCAGAGTGGTACATTTTTCACCAAGAATGAACCTACATCAACACACTCTAATCACCCAAAGTCCATACTTTACCTTAGTGATCACTCTTGGTGTTGTACATTCTGTGGATTTGGATAAATGTATAATGGCACAGAGCCATCATTATAATATCATAGTATTTCCAATGCCCTAAAAATCCTCTGTGCTTCACCTATTCATATGTCACTTTCTTTTAAAAGAGGCAATACTTGTCCCCATGGTTGTAAAGATCAGATGAAATAAGATATATGAAAACATAAACTACAATATGTAGATATTCTCAACTGTAAAGTGATACACATCGAACGCATTGAAGTCATGGTTGTTATTTATTGGAGTCCACCTCTCAAATGCTGCTTGTTTCTTGGGTACAGAAAATTGAGTTTGACTCTCAGTATTATGCAGCCTAATTTAGCAACATCTCTTTATTCTTTGCTGATATATTATGTAGGGAAAAAAATCAAGTAGAATTATTTAGATACCTGAATCTGAGGAACTCTTGATATAGTAAAAGCCAGACTTGCTAGGGACAATATTATGAGTGCTTTTATTTATAACCATGATCTTTTTTCAACCGTAGACATCTCAGGGTAAAGTCCTGGGGCTCTGTCACTGCAGGAGGGAGAACAGGCAGTAGAAATGTCCCTCAGGTTTAATCAGCTAGAAACTACGAGGAATTAGCCACAGTGCCAAGAATATCCAGTCATTATTTTGCTGTTTGGGTAAGCTGAAGCATCATTTATGGACCTATCAAATTTGCTTTCTGATAATATTTAAAACCTTCACCTGGGTGAACTTCTATGCAAACCTACAATTCCAGGATACTGAGGTCACCAAGGTGGAATTCAGCTGGCTTCTTCTTCATTGCATCCCAGATAGATGAAGGCGTTCTCTCCAGGAATCACTAAGAATATCTGCCAATTTTGAGCTTTTATTCATAAGACAAAGAGTAATGTTAATCCATAACCTCTGCAAGGGGTCTAATCAATTCTTTAATCTCTGGGGCTGGGTTGTGGTTGAAAAACTAGCAAGGGCAGGCCCCAGGCTAAGAAACTGAAGACACCAGTCTGAAGTCGAGGAGGGAAATTATTGCAGAGTTGAGTCTGGGAGTGTTCTATAGGCCTATATCTCTAACCTGGCCTGATTGAACTGTTAAAAAGAAAGTAGGGATATGTTTGAACTCCAAGTCTATGGGGAAAATAGAGGGAATGAGGGTTTTGAGTGTTTTTCTAGGTTCCTGTAAGAAAGAAGTCTGACAGCACAATCCTACTTCGATTTATCTTTTAATACAAACCACAGCATATCGAAGAGGGTTTGAAATTCTTTGTTGCTTCCCGTGCTGGCTATTTTGCCATTCCCTTCATCTCCCTTAATGTTTTCTTCAGTAAGAGTTCTAAAACCAAAAATATCCTTATAATTTTCCATCTTGAGTGACTTTGGAATCCAGTTAGACAAAACAGGCAGCAACTGAGCTCTGTGGTTCTCAACATTTGTACCTTTAAAAAATATTCATGCTTTGGTCCTGTCCACAGAGATTCTGATTTCACCTGGGCCTGTGTATTGAGAGTTTTTCTAGCTCCCCAAGTGATTCTGGTGTGCAACCAAGAATGAGAACCACAGCCTTATTCTCTAATCATCACTTTCCTCAGATCCATTGACCTTGACTTTGGTTCTACTCTGACCACTTAGCCCCATGGCCACTCTCAAACCTTGTGATCGTCCAGAACTGCTCCAACCAACCTTAAAATCTTAAACATCCCACACCCTCAATGTAGCTTCCTTTCTTTCTAGCACCTCTCATTACATTGAAGACCCAGTAGTCTGATATTTCAACTGCTCTCTTGCTAAAGCCTTCACTGTTGTTCTGCTATACCCAAATAAGAAGTTCAAAGTCAGGATTAATTTACCTGTGCACTCTCCCCATTTTTATCCCTAGTGTTTCCAGAGGAAATCACAATCACATACAGTGGTGCCACAGCAAAGTTATAGTCTCTAGTCTCAACTGGAGGGAGCCTCAATGCTACCAAAGCATCCATTTGTTTTCATAGTTGGCCTTGTCTCCATTTCTCCACGCAAGGCCCCTTCCCTTCCTAGGAAAAATCCTACCCCCGTGCCTTGAATCCTACTCCCTCTGCCTCTTTAGTGGACTTGCTCTTTCACCTGTCACTCTTCTTGTATCACTGACTTTCTCCATATATTGGTTCTTTAACATCAACCTCCATGACAACATGGATAAACCTGGAGTACATCATGCTAAGTGAAAAAAGCCAGATGCAGAAAGACAAGTACTACATGATCTCACTTATATGTGGAATCTAAAAAAAAAAAAAAAAAAGGTAAAGGTTGAACTCATAGTAACAGAGGCTGGGGGGTAGGGAAAGATATTGATCAAAGGGTACAGTCTTTTTCAGTTATAAGAAGAATTAATCGTGGAGACCTAACATGCAGTATGGTGACTGTAGTTAATAATAATGTACTGTAAACTTGAAATTTGCTAAGCGAGTATATCTCTTGCATTCTCACCACACACAAAAATGGTAAGCATGTGAGCTGTTGGATATGTTAATTAGCTTGATTATGGTAATCATTTCAGTGTTTACATATATCAAAACATCATGTTGTACACCCTAAATATGTACCATTTTTATTTGTCAATTATACCTCAGTAAAGCTGGAAAAAAAGATGAACAAGCTCAAAACACTCTCTTCAAAAAACAAAACAAAATGATGAAACAACAAAAACAATGAAAAAACAGACTTTCGTTGGCCCTCTTTTCCCCCTTTGCCTAATTCTTTCCTCCCTTTCACACCCAGAGGATTTTACATTCTGACTCCCATTCTTGCATTTTCCTCCACCAAAGATACTGAAATTTTTAGCACTAAGTCCCGGTGTGTTCTCAGTCAGTATTTCACTCGGACACACTTCAAGACTATTAGTAGAGTGTTGACCCCTCTCTGTTCTTAACCAGTCTCTTCCTGCGTGTACTCCCAGTTCTTCACCTCAGTTTGTCAGTCTTCTCTGAGGTTTCTTCATCCTTTGTTCAGACCCCAGTGTTCTTCTGGGTTTTGTCCTCAGTCTGTTCTGTCCTCACACCTTATCCCAGAGGCGCTCTGCAGTGGTCATGCATCCAAAACATCTGCAAAACCTGTGCAAACACAGCAACCTGTTTCCTCTGCTAACCATCTGAATCAGTTCCTATGGGGTGGGGCCCAGGCACCTGCATTTTTCAGCAACTGCACAGATGGTTCTGATGTGCAGCCAGCCTTGACAACCAGCCTGAGCCTGTTATTCTCACCCCTGCCTCCACGGGCATCCAGCCCGTCTCCCAATTTTTCATCTGGATTTTTCCCTTGGGCCCGAGGTTTGTTTTCTAGGTATGTCTACACAGGGTCTCCAAACTCAGTGTGTCTACGACTGCCTTCCTGCCTTTGACCCGTTCTCTTCACATCCAGATCTGCTCCTTCCCCTGTGTTGCTATCTTAGTGAATGATGCCAGACTTCACCAAATTTTACAAGCCAGAAATGTGGTCATTGCTTCTGAATTTTTTTTCTCCTTCATCCCCCATGTCTTGTCCACTGTTTTCCACACTCATAGACACTACCTTAGGCTAAGCCACCATCGTCTCTCTTCTGAAATACTAAAACCACCCCCTAACCGTTCTCTCAGCTCTCACTTTGGCTTATTTCCACCCATCTATTCCTCACACAACACTCAGTATATTTATTTCTTAAAGGTAAATATGATTCTGTATGTTTTCCGCTTAAAAGTTCTATGACTATCTGATGCCTTTAGAATCAAGTCGAAACTTTGTAACACGACATATATGACCTATCAGGATCTGACCCCTGCTGTCTTCTCCGGTCAGGACCCCCCTCCATTCTGCACACAGTTTTTCCCTAAGCCTTTATTACTCCTTTTGCCTAGAGTGTCCTCTTTCCCTCGGCCCGGGTCTCCCACTTTGCACCCCTGCCTTGGTAACCCTTCTTACTGTTCTAGTTCATATATCACTTTCTAAAAGAATCTTTGCCTAACCCCACATGATGGGCTTAGAAGAACTTCCTATCCTTATAGTTCAAGACTTCTATTCTTAGAGTATAAGGCTGTACTCCACTCATTGATTTACTTCTCTCTCCCACCTGACTTTAACTTTATGTTTCTTGAGTACAGAGACTCCTCTTATTCATCATAGAGTTTTTGTTTTGTTTGTTTGCTTGTTTGCATGACACACAGCAAACTCTCAATGTCTATTGAAGGAATGAAATGAGAAGGAATATTCAGAAATGTTAGTAAAACGGTTCTCAGAAATGTTAGTAAAGAAACAATTCAGAAAGTAATGGGAGAGTGAGCTCTCCAGAGGAGCGGTCAACAGGTCAGAAGCTACAAGTAGAATGAGCTGACTGGTCTTGAAAAGAGGTCATGCTTAGAGGAAAGAGTCTCACTGGTGTGGTAGGGGTTGAAGCCAGAATGCAGGAAACTGAGGTTGGGTGGTGTATTCGTTTACCAGGGCGGCTGTAACAAAGTACCACAGGCTGAGTAGTTTAAAGAGCAGAAATGTGTTGTTTCACAGTGCTTGCTGCAAGAAGTCCAAGCTCAAGGTGTCAGCGGAGACTGCCCCCTCTGAAGACACTGGGAAAGGACTCCTTCCTAGCTTTTGGCACACAACTTCAGTCTTCCCCTGCATTCTCCCTGTTTGCACATCTGTCTCTTTACATGGCGTTCGTTTTATAAGAACACCAGGAATGTTGGATTGGGGGCCCACACTACTCCAGTATGTCCTCCTCCTGATTAAACCTGAAACGACACTCTTCCAAATGATGTCACATCCTTAGGCACTGGAGAGGGGCTTTGGAATTCAACATATGAGTTTGGGGGAGATACAGTTCAATTCATAGCAAGTGGAAATTAATGAAGTGTTGTCAGACTCTTCACTTTACTCATGCGCTATCATTGTCAGATTCATGTAATAGGTCAGTACTAGCTTTTCATCTTCTATTTGAGTCCACATTATAGTATAATGTTTATTGTGGTGATCGTGGAAGAGAAGTAAGTAAATAACTTTTATTATACAGGGCTGCAGCACTGGTTTCCAAGTTGTGCTCTGCACAGCTGGAGATCCTCAGCCACAGCAACTCTCTCTGTATCCAATTTACCCAGAGAAAGGTTGGAAATCTACCTGTTGAAAATTTAGAAATGTTGGAGAATAGATTTTTTTTTTTTTTTTTTCAGTACGCGGGCCTCTCACTGTTGTGGCCTCTCCCGGTGCGGGGCACAGGCTCCGGACGCGCAGGCTCAGCGGCCATGGCTCACGGGCCTAGCCGCTCCGCGGCATGTGGGATCTTCCCAGACTGGGGCACAAACCCGTGTCCCCTGCATCGGCAGGTGGACTCTCAACCGCTGAGCCACCAGGGAAGCCCCGAGGATAGATATATTTTTAGTCGTAATGTTGATAGCAAATAAGACAATCTGTACCCTCAACAATTGGAAATAAGAAAATTGATGGATAGTTTAAAAAAAGAAAATAACAGAAAATATGAAATATTATGTCCCCGTATTATCAAATACTTTAAAATCTTGGATAGATGTATCATTATTAGATCTAAGTAATACACTGATAAGTTAAACACTTGATTATCTTTGTTGGAATATATATCTACAAGAAGCCTTTCCCACATTAATTTTAGCTCTTGAAATGCATAGAGTAGAAAAAAAAGGAGAACTGTAATCTCCATGGGAGCAGCTTTATACCAAAAACCACAGAAGCAATTCTGTGTGCAACTTGCCAGAATATTAAATTTTAGATTAACTTCAGCGGTTTACTTTCATTTTCACGAATAAGATTTGAAAAGACAAGGGCCAGTGACCATTCCATGGTTTGGGAGAATTGCTAGTAGGCATTACACTATTGTAGAGACTCTGGTGACTTAGAAATAGCTTTTTTTTTTAATAGGTGGCTCCTATTCTTAAATTCAGTATGAGTTGCCAATTTGGAAAATTGCTATATTATATTTATCACACAGTTATAATTTCTAATGGTTTGAGGAGTCACAGATCTGACCACACCAATACTTGGCTCATTTTCAAAACGGAAAGAAAGTGCTGAAACACCACAATACTGTGCTGAATTCTTCAAAATGGAAAAACAACTGGTTTGAATGTAAAGTAAAATAAGAATCAGATGGGTGGAAATGACTGCATTTTTGAAATTCCATTGTAAATTATAGTCTAAAATATTAAAAAAAACAAACAAACCCAGTATGTTAGCAAACATGTTTGACTTGCAGTAGAAATTAGAGGGCCTTATTGCTTGGTTTTGCTCTTCAGACAGATTGTGGACACTTACATAAAATATACTTTTCGTAGGCCTTGGAAGGCCATTTTAAGGACTTCTGTGATAATTTACTAAGTATATTGGAAACTTCCTATACTTTGCTAAAGACTGGGTTAAATGAGATTGGTGTAAACTAGATCCTTTCCTAGGCCTTTCAAGTACTAATTCTCTCTCATTATAAGATCGTTAACACACATAAGGTATTTCACGATACCTCAGTCAAATTCTCAATTGATTCTGAATGGATCAAGCATAAATAAATAATCATTTTTCACTGAATGTAGATTTAAGGAATCAGGGAGGAAAAAAGAACTTCATAAAAAGTTGGAGATATTTTACAAAGCTTTAAATATTTCGGGGAGAGAACCCAGTTTAATTCACAAGATAGTCCTCTTTTGGTATAAACTCATTTCTGTCTAGCTAACTAGCTAGTCAAGAGTGTAAGGTAGGCAGTCTAATGAATTTTAAACTTACTAGGGTCATGTTCAAAATAAGCCTACAGCAAAACCAGGATGTCAGATTATCTTGGGTCACGGAGACTGCAGCGTGAACCGTGATGTTTGAAGAGCTTCGTTTCCTCACAATTGAAGGGAACAGGAAGACTGGTGAGGTTCAAGCAAACGTGGGTACTTTTGGTCACTTTTATCTTGTTTTGAATATGCTGGCTGAGTCTATGTCTTCTGAGTATCCTGAAGATATTGAGGGGTCAGCAAAGTATATTTGACTCTTTGCCAAAACACTTTCCCTAATGTGTCTCATCGCCTTAAGTTGTTCCTGTGGAATTTAATCCATGTGCTTATGATTCATTTACACTAGACTCATCAAAATGTCATAGGGAGATATTGGATGTCCGAGAAACCTTAAAGTTTATGAGGCCATTTAAGGCATTTATCTCTGAACCAGAAAGTCAGGGTGTACCAGGAATACTCAGAATTCAAACATAATGGGGGCACAGTTTCATTTTGTCTAATAACACCCTAGGAAACCTTGGAGTGGATTCAAAATTTCTACACTCCAAATGCTAGTCTAACATTCACGTTACTAATCGCATCCCAATAACAAGTACAGGGCTAGAACAAGAATATTCAACATTAAAAATATCTGAAAGCCACATTTTGAATAATTTAATTTGAGTATCTGCACAGTGGCCTGAGGACCTATAGATTTAAAGTTAAATCCCTTCTAAGTAACAGAAACAATTGGCACTTCTTAAATTTTTACTCATTAAAAAGGAAGTTATTCCTATGTCAAAGGAATCCTTTGACATTCTTTAATATTCTGTCATTTAAAAAATGCTTTAAAATTTAATCTCATCTGATTAAGTAAATAGGTCTGGTGTTGCAATCTCCATTTTTCAAAAGGGAAGATGGACTTATATGTAACTTTGAAAGTTGTTGCTGTAGTTGCAATAATATGTACCTTGTGATAGCTCTGAGCTGTGATTGTGTTCACTAATAAAAGCAGTGCTGCATATATCCCATGTAGCTCTATTTTACCTTTACATTCATCTTTCCCACACTTGAAAGAAATCTTTGACTTGGATTGTTAGTAAAAACCAAACCAAACCAAACCGTAATTCCTATTATAACACAAAGCATGAATATTATAATTGCCATAAAATTCCGTTCCAGTTTTTCTCCAAAAATAAGATGCTTGCTCCAGCATGATTCTCTTCCTTCCTAATTCCACATATTTGCATTTTAAAATGGCCTTTTCCTGCGGGGTAACATAAGCTCAGAGTGTTTTTTGAACTTAACGTATACCCCATGGTCAGGTCAATTCCATCAGGGCAGAAACTAAATGGGCCAGAACTTATTTAAATTATGTAGTTGCCTGGAAATAAGTTTAACTTACACAAGTGTGCTGCAAAATGTGAGTGGAGAATATTTTTCTCCCTTAATAAACTGTAATTCAGATCATTCATTTTTTAAAAACTGAGCCAAAGATTAAGATAGTCTCCATTGTGTAACATTGTTAACATAATTTGATGGTGTTCTTAAGAGAGTTTCATTTTGATGAACTGACTTATAATCAGTTAATCTTGCAGATTTCATAATTTCTGGCGTTTCTTCCTTCCTTTATTGTTTCTTTTTCGTCAGCTGCTTGACTCCCCAAAATATACAACTAAGTTAAATGGCCATCCTGGTGAAAGTTTCTTGGCATGTGAAGCCTGTGACTGAATAAAACTTACAAAGCAGATGTCTCCACACTGACGCTCCGGACCATTCAGAGAAGAAATACTACCTTCACTAGGGTTTCAGGGCATCTCATCCTCCTGGTGTTCCTTTCTACTTTGGTTATTCATTCTCATTCTCCTTTGCCGCTTTCTCTTGAGCTCCTCAAATTGTTACCGTTGATGTGTCTCAAGCTTAGCCTGTGGCCTCTTCTGTCCTCTTTCTACATACCTCCTACCTGATCTCATGTAATCATACAACTTTAATGTCTATATGCCATTGTCAAATTTCTACCACCCACCTGGACTTCTCCCCTGAATATAGACTTTAATATTCAACTGCCTACCCACCATTTCCACTCGGATGTCTACCATGTATCTGCAAAATAACTCGCCCATAACCAAAGTCTTGTTCTTTCTTACCAAACCGGCTTCTGCTACACGCTTCCCATCTCAGGCCAAGCTTTGCAATGATCTTGGCCTCCTCTCTGTTTCTCACCACCCTCCCCCCATCCAGTCCAATCAGCAAATCCGGCCAGCTGTCCCGCAGAATATAACCCAGAATCTGACCACTTCTCACCACCTCCACTGCTCCCAGCATGGTCCTGGCCATCAATCTTTGTCACCAGCCACCTCTGCACCTGCATCCCTACTTCCCCCGTGCCCACTTCAGTCTGCCCTCCACACATCAGTAGAGTGGCACTGCTGAACCTAGGTTGTGTCAGGTCACTCCTTCGCTCAGAACCTTTCAGTGACCTCTGATCTTTATCAAAGTTAAAATCCTTATAACAGCCTACTACCCGTGGGTTCCTATTACCTCTGATTCAGTTCCAACTCCTCCCGCTGTGATCCAGTCATACTGATTCCCTCCTGTTCTTCCAACTCTCCAAGTACAGTCCTGCTTTGGGGGCTTTATACTTTCCATTACTTCAGACCAGAAACTGTATCTTCCATTATCCCCTTGTTTTACTTCCTTACTTCTCTCGTTCTTTATGCAAATATCTTCTTAGTGAGGCCTTTCCTGTCCATCCTCTTTAATAATTATATCCATACAATTCCTGTTCCTGGAACTCTCCGTGCCACTTCCTTTTTAAAATTTTCTCCTTAGAACTCATCACCATATAAATAACTCTATAGATTTTGCTTATTCATTTTATTTTCTGCCTCTCCTTCCCCAAGTAGAAAGAAGGCCCTAGTCTATTTTATAGCTCACTGCTATATTCCCAGCTTCTAGAGTAGTTCCTAGAACATGGGGCAGTCAAGAACTATTTGCTGAATTAAAGAAGAATGAATGATTCCTGCCCATCTTTCACTCCTTAAGTAGAAGCAGGAAATATAAAAATATGAATTATTAAATTGTCAGACTTGCTCATAGTCATATGTAAATGTAATAATCCAACTTGGTTGTTGGAATATGTCAAAAAAAGTTATGAGAACATGCATTTTTAAAAGCTTGATCAAACACTGTTTTTTCTTCAAATCTAAGAAAAACCCACTGTCAGTCAAGAAACCAGAATTATATTGAATTAATTGTTTCTAGGTCATTAGTCAACTTGACTGTGCTGTTACTCTCAAAGCACTAAATATAGCATGTATCGAACCAAAGGTCCTTCATGATCCTTGAAACTTCCTTGCATTTCTTAAGAAATACCCAAGCTTATGGGAAGAAGTTTTAATGAGACATTGTGCTGTTCAGGAAAGAGGAAATCATAATTTTTGACCTCGGGAGCATTGATGAAATAATAGAGCAAAGGCTCTAGGGATATTAGTTTTTAGGAAGTGGAATCCAGTGGTTCATTGAACATTCTAAATAGCATCAGAGTAAGAATGACAGTCTGGCTGATTGGGTTTAGTGATGTGGATAGATCTAGCTGCTGTATCATCCAAAATAGATTGAAAACCCCCAAATATCAATGAGACCTTACAAAGGTATAAGGACTACTGAGCAGTAATTCATTCTAGGACTCCATGTAAGTGAGAACAGCAGGTAGGCCAAGAGAGGTCAGGACAATTTCAGTATTGGAATTATAATCAATGAAGATAGATAATCTTAAATTTGTTCTTGTGCCTATCCTGACTTGTTCAATCCACAGATATTTCTGACACATCTACTGTGTACCGGGCACTGTGTTAGAAAGTGTACACAGCAGTGACTATGACAGATACGATCCCTGCCCTCATGCAGCTTCTGTCCTAGTGAGGGAGACAGACACATAGACAGACAAATGAGTATATAAGTGCAGATTGTGATGGGTGCTTGAAGGAAGAATGGAAGGGTGCTTGTGGGGAGAACAACAGGGCCACCGACCAGGTTGTCATGAAAAGCTACCCTGAAGGTTCAGTTTCAGTCCTTGAAGTGTTTGAGGAAGCCCTGTGTGCGAATCCTGTGTAAGGACATTCAGATTTGTCCTCTAGTTCCACTTCTTCCCACTTTCTAAGACACCTTGTGCCCCCAGCCCCTATCCTTCAGCCAGTGCTTTCCATTTTTCTCCACTGTCTCCCCACCCTCTGCATGATCAGTTCTCTCCTATTTTGAAATAAAGCCATCACATTTGACTTCTTCTCTCCAGCCTTACTTACTTTATTTCCTCACCACTAAAAACCTCCCATAGTCCCCTCTTAACCCCTTGTTGATTTTGTTTCATTGAGGTGTATTTAAATAGGCTTCTGAGGCATAAGTCTGTCCAAAAGACTGATGCACATATACTTAAAGTTTTAATTCAGCTGAACTACTAACATCTTTGCTTCAAGTACCATGTCATTTTTCATTAAATTATAAGCTACTACATCTTAAAATAATAACCATGTGATAGTGTTATTTTTGCAGTTTCTCACAATAGGTGCAGTTGAGGACAGATTAAACTGTTCTGGGCTAAAATGCAGCTCTTGCCAAAAGAATTTTAAATCCTTAAGCTGAGACTAGATCAAGGTAGAACCACGTATTGCCACGTGACACAGTGTGGTTGTGGAATGGGTTGTTGTAATAAGCAAATTAATAATAAACAAATAACAAAGTGATTGTTTTTTGTGGGATTTTTTTGGTGTTTAATCTGCTAGCAGATGGGCGTAAATTAGGTCACATTAAAATGAATTTTCCAATTTTGGTAGCTCTATGCCAACCTGCCGGAGTGTGAATCCCAGTGACTTGCATAATCTCTCTTACTCAAGCATCTCTGAGACCCTTCGGAGCAGCTGACAATCGCCCCTGCGTGGATCTGCCCAGGATGCCACTTTGTACTGGCCTCTGCTCTACCAGTGGCCTCAACCCACATTCATCAGTCTCTAGAGCACCTGGCAGCAGACACCAGCAAGATCGTTCTAGCTATTAATGCTCTCTGTTCCATCTAGGGGGTGTCAGCACATTATTCTCTTGCCCAGTAGAAAGGAGACTGCATCCTCCCTTCTAGTTCTCTCAGGGGAGCCAAACAGCGGTGCTTCTTCTTGAACTCTCAAGTTTTAAGAAATTAGTAAAAAAGTTATTCCAGTTCTCACACTCAACCCTTTGTCTTTCCAGATTGTGACTGGGAGAGTTCATATGCTCATCACCACAATCTACTCAAAATCACTATACTTTCTGGAATCCCAGGCTTTATAGCTGAGTCTGGTTATTCATACTAGATTTCTTAGATTTTCTTAGAGTTAATTCCTACCCAGAGTCTTACTTTCTGTTTTAGTGAGGATGGTCTAGATCATGCTACAAGAAAGAACTCCAAAATCTCAACTGCTTTAAACAATATAAGTTTATTTCTCATTTATGCTGTGTTTTCATCATAGATTAGTAGTGGAGAGAGGGGGGTTCTGCTCTTTACCTAGGGACATGGCTAAAGGGAGACTTCACCATTTGGAAAGTTTCCATTCATGGTGGCACAGGACACTACATACCGGTTCTTAGTGGTTTTCCCCTGTAAGTGGCATGTGTCACTTCTGCTCAAGTTTCCTTGGCTAAAGTCAGTCAGGTGACCACACTTCAAGGGACCAAGGAAGTGCAGTCCTGCCATGTGCCTTGAAGGAGGTGAACTGGGAATGTTGGTAAACAGCACTAGTAATGATCACACCGCCTTCCTTGAAATTTTGCTTCTATAACCTTCTCCCTCTCCCTGCCCACTCCTGCCCCTTATGACATAGCTCTATTTGTATGACCTTCAGTCATGTAAATGGCTCAAGGTTCCTCCATATTAGTGAGTGGTTCTTGCTAAGGGTCTCCCTTGAGTTGTTGGCTTGGACTTCAGTCATCTCAAGGCTCATCTGCTTTTAAGGTCACTCATATAGTTGTAAGACCTCAGTTCCTAGCCATGTGGCCCTTTCCATTGGGCTGCATTTAATATGATAGCTTGCATCCCCCAGACTGAGAGATGAGAGAGAAAGAGACATCCCAAGACAGGTAGAAGCCACAGTGTTTTTTAATCTTATCTTGAAAGTGACATGCTGTCACCTTTTGCCAGATGATGAACCCTGGTACTGTGTGGGAGAAGAGACAAAGGTGTGCATACCAGGCGGTAGGTAATTGAGGACCATCTTGGAGTCTAGCTAGCACTGTCCTTCAAGAAGGCTCCTCACGCCCCATGTAAATCCATGGCTACAAATAAATGCTTTCTGAATCTCAGCTTCTGCCAAGCAGTGTACCCAACACAGAGCAAATATAATTTAGAATTTCTCTCTAAGGGGTCACTTCATTTAGACTAGTGTTGGTCTTCTTCTATGCAGTTAAATAGTCTTGTATCTTAATCATTTTCTATGTCCCATATCCAAGGAAGTACATTTACTCTTCCACAGAACGTGTGCTTTATTTATGTTCTAAGTGCTATTTTTAAGTCACTTGTGTTTAGGTGGTGGTTGTACTTCAAATGTTAGCAGACATAATATATGGCAAATAAGAGCAAATAGATACTTGATATTTTTTCCTGCCCCTTTCTATAGAAGGATGAGCTATGTGACCTAAGTGTGACTTTAAATAGGACACTGGGAGGAATTAGAAATTGTGGCATGGTTGCAGAAACCCCACATTACAGTCCATCCTTGTCAGCACTCTGTGATTCCATATACCAGTATTCCTTTGGGGTTAATCAAGAAATCATTGAAAGATATTAGAGGGAAAATACAATTTTTTAAGGGGAAGGAAGTTCATATTTGGAAGGAGAGATTATGCATGGCCATTATAATAACAAATAGGGGAATGCATATGTGAATTTTTATGCACTCTTGGTTTTATTGAGCAAAAGTAGGGTGATTTATTTTCCTTTCTTTGTTAATTGTTCATACAGAAATAAACCCTACTGTGCAGGAAACTAGGCACTCTTCCCTACCTTCTCCTGGTATTGAAAGTTTATTGAAATCCTCAAATCAGTTTCATACCATGGTACCAGTGATGTCTCTTGGATTAATTCAGTCAAACCATGCAGTGTGACCAATGCAGACAGTCTGTTAGAAGCATATGGATAGCTCACCTATTCTTCATTCTTTCTGCCTCTCTTGTTCCTGCATTTTGTTTGCTTTTATCCTGCCATCTTGAATCTCTTATACCCCAAATTATAGTATGCTCATTATATGCAAGGTTTCTCCTCCTACCCGCCCCCTCTTCCTTCCCCCAGTGACATCTCACTTCATTCCCAAGAAAAACATCACGCTCCCCTCTCAGCCCGCTGTGTTTACATTTCTCTGCTCTTTTCCTCTCTCCCCCTGGCATGCTGGTTTAATCAATTTTACCAAATGACTTTCCTGGCAGCTGTAAAAAGAAAACTCAGAGCCAGTTAATAGCAATCTAATACAGTACTTTTTGTCATTTCTCTGAAATGTACAGAAATGTTTCGTCATTGGATTGATTTTTAATGATCTAAATGATCAGATGTCTCAACTCTGCACTGCAGTAGCCTGATAATAAATAGGAAAGGGGAGGGGCTTGGGCACTGTTTGCTCACTCAGTGCCACATACATAATGCCCCAAATGCCAGCCAAAGAGACAATGTGAAATATGTCTTTGCCAAATCATATATTAGCATTTTTAAACAAAGGCACCTAGCTCTTTTAATTTTGCATATGGAGGAACTAAAACAAGATGTTTTGGATGACGGTTTAGAAAGTCATTGATGGCTTTAGCAATCAGACCGCAGCCTAATTCTATGCATATCTGTTGACATAAGCAGGACGTCAGCAAAGTGCTTCCCAACATCCCCAAATAGCATCCTGGCATCTCAAAGGTAGGGGGAAGCTTTGGCTATCTTTTATCTGAAAGGCAATAGAACTCTCAAACATGTACGGAATCAGTAAACTGCAAAACAAGTCACTTGTTTTTTCCTCTCTGTAAGAAATAAATTTAAAAAAAAAGATAAGTATGGGGAAAAGAAACAATGAAATATTACGAACTCCCCATAAGGCTTATTAACTAGCTGTGAAAGCTTGGGTGACTTGCTTAACTATTCTGGGCTTTGGTTTCCTCACTGTAAAATGGACAGACTAGTGGTACTTTTCTGGATGATTAAATGGAGAGCAGCAAGTCAAGTGTTTAGCATTGTGTCTGGTACTTACTAGCTACACAGCTCATGATCGTTTTTACTGTATCTACTCTCTCTATAATTACCCCTCCCCACAGTCCTGTCCGGCCAGGTCTAAATCCACAGCATGAGGCTGCTCTCACAGTACCGTGGGCAAAGTGGTTTGGGAGTCCAGTTGCAGCTCAGACACTTACTTTCTGGGTCCATGAGCAATAACCTAACCCCTTCTAGGCTTTTTACCTTCCTCACCTATAAAGTGGGCGGTGTTAATACTAGCTTTATAGGGTTATTACAAACATTAAAAGAAATAACTTGTGTAAAACTCAGTGCACAAAACCTTTCCCCATCAAAGGGACTCAAAAATGTTAGCTTTATTTCATCCTTCTCCCCTCATTTCCAAAAGTTCTAAATGCTGTGTGGAAGGAAGCTCATTCGTTTCTTATGCTAATGTTTCAATTAATATGACGTTCTTTTGAGAAACTCAGCTCAATTTACATAGCTGGAGCTATACAGATACATCCTTTACACCAGGCTGATTTGGGGCTCACACTGATGAAGGGAGTTTTATATATGTTTTCTGTCAAAAGAGTATAGTTCTCCTTGAGAAAGAAGGCACTGTTTCATTTTAAAGCCTGGATCTTAGTTATCAGTACAATAAAATAGCCAAGTTGGGCTGCCTACCAGTCTAATGAGTTTCTGTTGGATTAGTTCCATTTAGTCTGTTTCATGGCCTGGGTCAGACAGCTCACTAATGGATGCACTTAACGATGCCACTTCGGTCCAGATGGTGTGACTGAAGAGGCTCAATTTCACTGCTGGTAAAAGTGACCCAGAGGCACTCTTTGCTGACGATATTAAGGGCATATGGTCTTTGTATTTGAAAGACACCATCTCCCTCTCCCCATCCCATATTGCAAGAAAATTAGATTCTAATAGAAAGAACAGGGCCCAAGAGTTGTAGTAACAGTTCATACCCTCATTTGAGAAATTTTGTATTCCTGGGGTAAATGAGATCAATTTTGGCTTATAATAAGTGTTCCTTATGTTTTTCAGAGGTTGGAGAAAGTGTGGCAACAAAGCAAAGCAAAGCAAAACTTTGCAGTTACCATGGTGGGTGGCAGTGGAGACATAAAGCAGGAAAGACATAAAACAGAATAATAATCAAAATTATAAATATATTTTACAAAGGATTGGAAAGCTGAATATCAATTATATTGTTAAATGTTTCAAAATTTTTAAATGGATAGAAAAAATCTGTTTGGACTTAGGATCCCTAATTATTATTTATTTTTAGCTCTGAAAACAGCAAATCACCTACACATTTTATATATCTATATCATTGTCTTTGTACATACTAAAAATGTCTCGAGCATTTGTTAGTATTTTGTCTTTGTTAGTATACATTTTTAAGCGTCTTCAACCCTATTAAATGTTTGGAGGCTTGGAAGTTATTAGGGAGGAGAGAGAAAGGTACATCTTCTCCAAGAACTCAGCATCTGGTCAGAGAGATAGAAATAGGATCCTCTTATTACTGTCAACAGTTCCCAAATGAATATCCTTGTGTGTGTGTGTGTGTGTGTGTGTGTGTATTTGCACTAAAGGAATCCTTTTTGTAGGATAGACTCCTGCAAATCAAAGTTATGTGGTTTTACATTTTAAAAAGTCTACTCATTTGTGCTACAAGAAGGTCTTTCCAATCCATGTTTCCACCAAATATTTTGGGTATACCTGTTTCCCACCCCCTCACCATCACTGGATATTTTTAGTCTTTCATTTTTACCCATGTGATAGGCAGAATTTCTCATTGTAGTTTGAATTTATTCCTTTGGTTATCAGTGAGATAGAATATCTTTTTAAATGGCTATTGGCTATTTGCAGTTCTCCTTATGTGATGTTTATTTGCATCCGTTTCCCATTTGTCTTTTGGGTTGTGGTCTTATTCTAATTAATTTATAGGTTCTCCTTAAAGCAAATGATACAAAAATCATACGATGGCAATGTTTATAGCCTACTCTGCTAACTCACTTTGCATTAGTCATTGCTGGAGAGGCCTATACTATTTAGCTTTTTCATATTTCTACCGTGTTGTTTTTCTTCCTCCCAAATTTAACATTCCCACCATTGAAGTCAGCAGGTTAGATGGCAAACATTTGAGGAGGTCAAGGGCAACAAATATGTATTGATTTCTTGTATGTGTTAAGTGGTTAACCTATACCTTCCCATGTACAGTCATTGTACTATAGTAATCCCAAACAAACCTAAGAAATAGGTATCATTGTTGTTTTCCAGAGGAAAAAAAAATAAGATTCAGAGAAGGTTGAGAAATGAGCCCAAGGTGAATGAAGTGATGAGAGACCTCAGGTCTGTCTAATAATACCAAACACCTGGGCTCCATCCACCAAACCACACCTTCTTCAGTAACACTTCTATTAACTTAGCAGGGCAAATTAGCTCGTTTATACTCAGGGCTCCTAGAAGATGTAATACAGAAAGAGGCAAAATTGGGACTTAGGCTTATCAATCTCAAGCTTTGGTTGGGGGCTAGAGGCGGGAGGACAAGGCTAATGGTAAAAGGGATCAAGTCATCCTTGGATTAACTTGAGTAAAGGAAGAAAAAATGGAAAAGGCAATCTCAACAGTACTGAGGATAGGGTGCCCATATCAGTGACCTGGAGCTTGCAGACAAAGAGGAAGAAGGGAGAGACCATCCAAATAGAAATGTGCATCCACTTCAGTGTTCATGAACCATCAAAGAAACAGCATCAACAGAACAATGACAACAGCATGGACTGGAGAACAGTTAAGACTAATGGTGCCTCATTATGGGATGCCATTCAGACAATGGAGGTTAAAACAAAAAAAAGCAGAACTTCATACTGCTGAAAGTTCTCCCAATAGGAAGCGTGTTCAAATACTAGAGACTTAGTTTCATGAGAAGAGGATTAGTTATACCTTGGCCTGTTTATCCAAAAGCAAAGACGTGGGTAGCAAGTTTACTAGAAGTGTCTTCTTGGAGTATAAGGGACAATTATGATAGCTTAGGCCACCGGCTTTCAGTAAATTCCATCTTGTACTTTACAAAAATTAGCTCATTATTCTGCTGTTCTTATGAATGTGTTAGTCTGCGAACATATCGTTGTCACAAATTAGTCACCTAGTGTTTCTCTGAAAGTGATTTAAAATAAGCACACCCACGTCATAATATGGAATAGTAAAATAGGTCCTGGCTTGATCCTTTAAATGGAATTCAGCAGAAAGTATGCTTCGCTTTCCAAGGGGTTTCTGGCACACACATCATCTTCTGATTTCCTAAGATTAGAATGTGATCCTTGCCCTCAGTATTGACAATATCATGTAATATAAGAAACCTCTTTAGTTTCCCTCGTGAACTCCAAGAGAGAACCAAGCCTACTGATAAATGATGGATTTGCAAATTGAACATAGCTTTTGTTTGTTTTTATTTACATTGCTTGTCACAGGTGTCATCAGTTATCACAACTTGTTTCAGTTCAATAATAGCAATTTTGAGGATTAAACATCTGATTTTAAAAGTTTAGTTTTGGCAGATGAGCTTACTCACCAGCTGTTTAGAAAGAAAGAAAAAATGTGAGAAACCATAAGCTTCCCTCTTCTAACTTGGTTACCTATTGAGAAGTGCCCTGGATTATAATCAGTGTTTCATGTTGAAGTCTCTCAGGGAGGATGCCTTTGGTGCAAGTTTGGAGCTGCTAACTCAATGGCTTAACATAAACAAATAAGGCAGATGTATTGTCTTATAACATGAAATTCCAAGGTAGAGCATTCCAGGGATGGTCTCTTTTTGTTTTATTTATTTGTATTATTTATTTGTTTATTTAGTTAGTTTTCAGGGATGGTAATTAAGAGGCTCAGGCACATCACCCAGGTTCTACTTGCCTTCTTAGCATGTTGTTTTTTTGCTCAGACTGACTCTCCTAATTATCACAAGATCATGGCCCCAGCCAGGCACAAGGTCCAAAGGTAGAAAATGAACCCTTTCTTTCTTGTGCTTCTCTTTTTTTTTTCCTTGCGGTACGCGGGCCTCTCACTGCTGTGGCCTCTCCCGTTGCGGAGCACAGGCTCCGGATGCGCAGGCTCAGCGGCCATGGCTCACGGGCCCAGCCGCTCCGCGGCATGTGGGATCCTCCCGGACCGGAGCACGAACCCGCGTCCCCTGCATCGGCAGGCGGACTCTCAACCACTGTGCCACCAGGGAAGCCCTGTGCTTCTCTTTTTAAGAAACGCTTCTCCCAGAAGCCATCTCAGCTGACTTCATTTTATATCTCTTTGGTGAAGTTTGGTCTTAGGACATAAAGGAATAATTGGCCAGAAAATGGGATTAGACTGTTCAGGATTTACCCTGAGCTGGGCAGGGAGTCACTTTCTCTGAGTACTTAGCTGCCTCAAAAAGTAAATTCCCGCAAAAATAATTGGTTTTCTGCCAGCAAGGAAGAGGGAGGGTGGATGTTGAGTGGTTGATCAGCGATGGTAAAGGAACCATGGTGTTAATCACATGGTAACAAATGTTAAAACCGCAGTTTCAACAAAGGCAGTGAGGTACGATAGCCACATTCCAAAGTGTGGTGCCCGTCCTAAATTCCAAGTTTCAAAATAGGTGGCCAAGAGTCAGTTTCATGACATTTGGGCCACTTACACCAGGGCCCTTAACTCAGGTCAAGGCAATAACGGAGTTCAGAGAGGGGAAAGGAAGTGCAACTTATGAAAAGCTATTATTCATTTTTTATAGAAAGAGATAACTGGGTGGTGCTATGAGCCCTACCCTCTCTTCCCTCAAAGGGGGCTGCAGTCATCTCATTCACATCAAACCTAGAAAAAGAGGATTCGATGGTGGGAATTTTTCCCATGGACTGCGTGTACACCGCACATGAGAGAGAGCTGGCCCTGAGCCAAAAGGCACTTGGACTTCAACAGCAAGGGTTTGGGTTTATAAGGATTGGATCCCTAGAAAACCGTGGGCTTGGTGGGGGGCTGATGAACCAGCAGTACTCCGAACACAAGCTCTTCCTGGGTCTTAGGAGTTGTCGCCAGAGGGACCAGCGGGGATGTGGCTGATGAACCCACAAAAGTGCCCATGAGACAAAGAAGCAGCTTTCAACATCTGCCGGGTCCCCAACGCAAGTTGCCATCTTATGACAGTGCCAGTTCAAAAAGAATATCTTCTCCTTCCTTTCATCACCTCTCTCCATGCTCTCCGACCCCAGAGTAGTCAGTACCAACAGCTGTGAAGTCAGGCTAGCAAGGAGAGGGGAGATAAACCTTACCGCTGCCTCACCCACTTACCCTGTTGCAAGCAGCTAGTCTGCAGTGGGCCCAGCTGGGAGCTGGAAGATGTGAGTTAAATCAAGTTTGGAGTTTCAGATTACAGTTTGGAAGGGACATTCTATTTTTATTTATCTATTTTTAAATATTTATTTATTTATTTGGCTGTGTCGGGTCTTAGTTGCGGCACACGGGATCTTCATTGCGGCTCACAGGCTCTTCGTTGTGGCATATGGGCTTCTCTCTAGTTGTGGAGTGCAAGCTCCGGAGTGTGCAGGCTCAGTAGTTGCGGCACACGGGCTTAGTTGCCGTGCAGCGTGTGGGATCTTAGTTCCCCGACCAGGGATCGAACCTGCATTCCCTGCATTGGAAGGTGGATTCTTAACCACTGGACCACCAGGGAAATCCCTGGAAGGGACATTCTAATATCTGAATAGAATCTGAGTTGATGGTTTAAAGAGAATATAAAGTTCTCTGTTGCCTGAGATTGCCCAGAAAAGTGATAAGACTTTCTCCATAAATAAAACTTAAAGGGGTAGTGAGAAACCAAAATAAAATGTGTTTTTAATATGTATCACGTGTCCTTATTTTCAATGGCTTTGTTATAATATTAATACTCTTTAAAAACATTTTTTTAATATCCTGACAATACCACATCACATTTGTATCTCTAGTTGCATGCTTCTCCTTTCAATCATCCTCTAATATTTGAAAGGAAAATTATTTACACTGTCCAGCAAATATTCTGATTTTTAAAACACCTATGTGCCAGTGGAAGAATCTCAAAGAAGATCTGTGTTAAACGTGTAAGAAGCAGTAAGTCATTGTGAAAAACAAGGGAAATGGGAAAGTTAGTATTACTGGTAGTGCCCTTGTAGCCCACTCCACTGCCTTTCACTTGCCCTTGTCTTTATTCTCTTCTTCTTCCTTTCAGACTCCTTAGGACTGGGAGTTCAGGATTGTCACTTGCTCACAAAAGGTACAGCCCATGAGGAGAAGTCACCAGGGATTCTGGGTTGCAACAATGGCTTGATCCTTCTCCTTCAGGAACAAAAATATTCCAACCCTTGACACACTATGGTAGCCTCATCCAAATGGCCTGTGCCTCTAATCAGTGGGTATTTGTTGGGCAGAGGGAGAAAGGTGAGGAGTTTATTCATTAACTTTGTTCCTGCTTCCAGTGCAATTTCCATTCTTTTAAAAATAAAGCAGGCATTTCCAAAATCACGGATGCTTGCTGAGAATCCTGGTGACAAAGGTTCAGATCCTCATCTACCTGTTCCATCAGCCATCTAAAGGGGAGGGGTCAGTGAGAAGAGTGGAGAAATCCTCAAAGTAAACTTCCTGTTTGATCAGCTTTACTACTTTATTTTGTGGAAAAATTTAAAGTTCTTTTGTGTCTTTATCCATTTTACAAACCTCAGAACTAAAAACGGCAGATGAAATCATGTTACAATTCACATTGACTTCTTCCCTACTCATGTGACGTGCTTCCCATAGAGAAAAGTATAAGCTACATGGCTAGGCAATTAGATCACATATTAGTATTTTTCTTTTTTCAGTTTTGGACATGGTGTTTATGTTTGCCTGTTTGTATCTGTTAAGTGAGCTGTGTGGTCTGTAGTGATGCTTTTAGGGATGGAGTACGCCAATTAGAGAGAGAGGCAGGCTAGTTGGTAGTTTCAAGTGCCCAGTATTATGGTTTCTCCTCCAAGTCAGAACATTAAAAAACAGAGCGGAGCAGAAGGTATTAAATGCTAGGTGACGGAGGAGTTATCTGTCTACAATAGGCAACTAGGATTTAGTAATTAGTCTTGAATTTATTTTGCACTCAAATGCAAAGAGTTTTAATTAATTATATCAAAATGACTTTAAAACAGTTATTCTAAAATGCTGACTTCTGGTTTCAATGTTTTAATATTGTAAAACTGTTAAATGATTATTTTAAAATAATTATATGAATGCCCTTTTTTCTCCCTAAAAAGGAATTATGCCTTTCAAGTACTAAATTCTCCTCCTCCATAAAGCTAATAAAAATCACACTATTTTCCCCCTTCCTTAATCTCTCTCTCTCTCTTTCTGTCTTTTGCCTCCTTATCTGAAACAAATTAACATTCAGTGAATAAAATGATGAAAGGGGTTTGAGAAAAATAAGAAGCTAATATTTTGACTGGAAGTGTAATAGATGTCAGTCAGAGAAAAAGGATGCTCTCTCCAGAATCCCTGCGTGTGGATGTAGATGTAGGTACATTAATTGTTAATTCCTCTCTGTGTGTGTGTGTGTGTGTGTGTGTGTGTGTGTGTGTGTGTGTGTGTGTGTGTTAATTTAAGCCCCTTGATTGAGTAACCATCAATTCAATGTCAAGCTAATTCACTTGGCTAATTCACTATTACAATATAGCCTTAATTTTAAATTGCTTTATTTTGTGGGGGAGGGAAAGGATTTATGAATAGCAACGTAGAATTTCTTATATGGTGACGCGTTCAGTCAAGATTTTGATTGCAAGAAAAACTGACTTAGACTAGCTTCTGTGGAAAAGGAGGGAATGTAGTTACTGGAAAGATACAGAAAATCACAGAAACAAAATGGAACTGGGTCTTGTTGGATTTGTAAAACTCAAGAATTGAGGCAACTCCTCTTTCTGTGGCTATATAATCATCCATTTCTGTTTGTCTCTGTGTTTCAGCTCTTTGCCTGCTTCTATCTGTAATTGCTACAATTTCCTTAGTCATTAGTTTGCACTTGACCCAAAATGCCTTCAGCCCCTAAGTCCACATAACATTTTGGTTCAAGCTCATCTGGAACTGATTAGATTCCCTATTTTCTTATGACCATTCACATTCCAAATATACAATATTAATGTTTTCTATCCAGTGAATGAATCAGGTGCCAGTGGGTCAAGTTTTCATACCTATTGCAGTCAGGTTTTAGAAGGGTAATAAGGGTGTAGGTAAGGAAAGCTCTTTAGAAACAGCTGTAGGCAGACAAAAATAATCATGTTTGGTATAGTGATTGATTCATTTATGATAATTATTCACTCAACAAATATTTCACTGAGCACTTCTTATGCACCAGACACTATTCTAGGCACTGGGGATACCACAGGGACAAAACCAACCAAAAAAATCCCAGTGCCCTGATGGAATTTCTCTTCTTATGATGATCATTAGCCCTCTATTTCAAAGCTAACTGAAGAAAAAAATGGAGTAGCAATGTCCTCATACAGTAAATACGTGTTGAAATAACTATACATATGTATGTGTCTTTATATGTATATGTAATATCTACGTTATAAATATATACATATAATTTGTAAATATCATAGTCATAATTTCTTTTACTTAGTTAACTGTCAGTGGTGTGTGAGTGGGAGCGTGTGTGTGTATTGGAAGCAGCAATTGAGGTCTTTGAATTTTAAATGACATGTGATTTGCAGATTTTGATGCAGCTTCTTTTAACTTCCTATGAAAATGGCTATGAAAATATACCCTCCCAAATTTACAATTAAAAGAGCCCTTAAACCCAGGACCAAGAGTGATTCATTGCCAGAATATTAAAGAAACAATAAATTAGATTGAAAATACAAATGGTAGACCATCCATCCTATTCCATTCTAAAAGTAGGTAAAAATAATTTCTTGGATTTACCTGGACCAGAAAACATATATACTGTATATCGGGTTGGCCAAAAAGGTTTGTTCGTGTTTTTCCGTAAGTTGTTACGGAAAAACCCAAATGAACTTTTTTGGCCAACCCAATACTACTACTATAGTAGGTACGTAACTACCTTAAGTTTTTTAAAAGAAATATACCAGCAGATACAAAGTAGGATCAGAATCAAGGAGTTAGGAAATCTTCAAGTTTGCAGATACTTACGTATTTGAGCTGGAGTAAAATAAACACATCCTGTTATCAAGATGTGCGATCAGATATTTCATTTTGCAAGTAGATATAGCTTTAATGTCGATGGTTCCAACTCTGAATAAGTACTGCTTCTGGCCCCAGTTACAGTGTTTGTATGGGCGTGGAAAAAGAATAAATCAGTTATTCGTTTCTCTTTTTAAGACTTGATATTGATTTAGCTAATGATGTTAGTGCAACGTTTGAATTCTTGAATATACATTTTGAATTTAACTGTTCGGTTTTGAGGTTTGACGTTAGATATTTCAAGTCTACCAGAGATTCTATCTGACAAATATTAGAAACTTGGGTTTGATATTCCAATACACTGATATTAACTATAAATGACTATTCTTCCTTAATAAATACTAGGTATAGTTTTCTCTTCATTGGTGTCTCAATTATGCAAATAATACATGGAAATATTCTCATTAAGAAGATTAATCAATTCAGAAATATGTAAAGTAAAAGGTGAAAATCATTTTTTAACGAGGCCTACTTTTACTTCCTTATCTCAGAGGTGATTAGTTTGTCAGTAGCTTGGTGTATATCCTTCTAGATCTTTTCCTCTACATTGGCATAAATATATATTTATATTCACATGCATATTTAAATTCATATTAAATAATTCATATTAAAAATATTAGGCTGCAAACCTGAGGGGTTTTTTTTTTTCACCTACCAGTATTTCAGATATTTTTTCCAAGTCATTCTTAGAAATCTATACTATCCCAGAAACATGGGTGTATGTTGAAGCTGGGTCTTATCTTATTACATGAGAAATATTTTTACTCCTTTAAATTTCTGAAACAAATATGATACAAAGCTTTTAGAAAAGTTTAAGGTAGAAATGAAATATAATTCCATTTCAGAAGGGACTTCCAATACTATCTTATTGGTTTTTGTTTCCATTTTAATTTAAGTAAATTGCAGACCATGTGAAGAATCTATATTTTATTACATTTTCTAGTGATTGAATTAAAAGTATATGTGAGCAACATTTAAGGAGCTCTCTTCATGTTACAAAGTGTTTTCTATAATTTACCCCAGAAATTTAAAAATTATAATAACCTATAAGTTTGCTATTATTTCTGTTACAATAAGGAAACTGAGCCTCACAGAGTTTTAGTGAGTTGTTCAAAATTACACAAAAAGTGAAAGGCAGAACCTGAAATTAAGGGCTCACATCTTGAGACTCTAAGAAAGAATACAAACTCGACTTTTTCTTCTTCAAACTTGCTGTAGATTTTTTTCCACATTTGATTTTTGAGTAACCAATAGTAAGTGCTTTCTCTGTATCCTAGCATTAGTTATTCCAACACTTCTACTTTCAAAGATATTAAAAGTGGAATTTAGCAAGCTTTCTAAATATCCCAATTATGAAATGTATTGTGTTTGATGGTATGAGAATTTTGTCTTGTAAATGTGTTTATTTATCATTTAAGATGAGAAGATTTAAGTTTAGGCTATATGATCCAAAATGACTTGTTATATTAGTTAAATCGTGAAAATTTCCATCAAAGCATCTGTTGGTTTTAGGTGATCAAAATGGGTGTTTAATGAATTTCTTTTTCACTTTTCTGTTGGTGGTTGTATTTTTGGTCATAAGAACATGTAGAAATTGAATGAACTAGCAACTTGCTGAAACATGACCCAGTTCCCTGATTCTTAGCGGTTGAAACCAATGGCTTCATAAAGAGCTCCTCTTATTTTAGTTATAAAGGTGCTGAACAGTGTGCCTTCAGGCTTTGCTAGAATTTGCCAGAAGTGGGAAGTCATCACTATCAACATGGTCATTAGTTAACGTTTGTTTACTGAGTGCCAGCAACGTTTTTGGTGTTATAAATACACAGAGAAAGACACTGTTGGGCTTGGGATCGGTTTTCTGCAGCGGTGGGAGAGAGGATTTGGTCTTGAATGTTCTTTTCCTACTCGGAGGTAGGGGTGGGGAATGTGCGGTCATCTTGGGTCTCATTCTGTGTACTGGGATGCTACTCTCACTTGTTTATTAATTGATGATATATATCATACATAGAACAAAAATATGTATATTTACACACGTGCACATGCATAAGCAAAAAGTACACATAAATTTCATTTTTATTAGACAATTTAAAAAATATTTTGCTTTTTTGGCTTTTGGTGAAAAAGTCATATCCCCCAAGATATCCAAGTCACTGTATCTTCTAATTATCTTCTATTTATAACATACCCATACTGCTAATATAGAGAACGTGTTAAAAAATTATGCAGAGGTATTTGTATATATAAATATTTTTATGCAAAAGTTAACCAGCCTCTTGAAAGAATGGGAAGCTTCTCTAAAATATCTGAAATGACAATTAGGATTCCTAGAAGATTAATCATAGAATACCTTTTAGACCCTTGTCCATATCTAAACCTACAGGAGTTTTCATTTTATTTCACCCAAGTTATTTAAGAGGCAATCATTGATAGTAGCTTTTGGTTATAGCAAAATGTGATGGTGACCGAAAGATACACCTTAACACTTGAAATTAAAATTTCATTCTGAAAGTGAAACTCGGGAAAATCAATGAGTTAAGTCATTACATCAGATAAGTGACTGTACAGATAAGTGACTATAAAGAGTTTTAGGAAACACACAAGGTTTGGACTAGGGTGTGTCTTTATTATGCTATGCTTATGTTAGCATAAAGATATAACTTAGTGATTTGTTTTAAACTCATTGTGAAATTGAAGGGGTTTGAAGGGAATGGAGTCCTGAAACTGACAATACAGGGGTAAGACTTTGCCTAGAGAGTGTTAATTTTGTATTCCTACTCTTACGTTTTTGTAAACATTTTTTAAAGAACTCCCCTTTTCAAACCAAACCTAGATATAAAACAGGTAAAAGCAGAGGGCCTCTGGTTGAAACAGTACAAGGTAGTTGGCCTTCCCTTTGCCCTGAGTTGGCTTGAGGCAACTTTGCCAAACCACAGGACTCCCAGGAATTTAGTTTGAACACCATCACCCTTGGGAGCAAAACCCCCTAGCCATGGCAGAAAGAGACTTTAATTATAGGAAAAGGGCATGGGGACACTGGTTAGTTAATGCTTCTCTGACTTTGAGTACAGTAAACAGTCTTTCATGAAAATGTTAGAGTAGTCAGTTTGCTCGGAGTTTGTAGTTTACACTTTATCAATAAAATGGCATCCTGTTTTTAAATTTTTTTCTTGTATCAGTCTCCTATGAGGATAGTTAATGTGAGTCCATCCTTGAAAGACCGGAATACTCTTGTGCTTATCTTGGGATTAAAATTTTAAAAAGGAGAGGATGACTAGCCTTTGTGTTGTTAGAGCTGAGCCTACACCATGGCTGTAGGAAGTTTGTGCCAATCTGTGGTGTCCTGCTAATAATTAGAGCTCCTTTATTGATTGAAATGATGGGGCTGGGATCTGCCATAAAACTAATTTTTTATGCTTACTCCTATATTTCTTAGAACTTCCATGAAAAGATGATTACCTTTTAGTAGAAAAAACAGATTTGTATTACCCTAGTCCATCAACATTATTCATCTTTGAGGACTTTTTTTTCAAATTACCAACCTATTAGTTCTGCCCAAATGTTGTTTCATGAAGACCACACATTTGTGAAATATTAAATAAGACTTGTGAAGTATCAGTTTGTAAAATAGTGGTCATAACTCTGAAGACCCTGTTTATAATATACATGGAATAAAAATGCTGGAAATCAGCTATTTCTATTCTCTAAGCAAACCCATTCTTTTATATATGTTTGTTACCTTGAGTTTTCAAAATACCCAGTTTAGGATTGCTTATTAACGTGTAGTCTTGGTTCCCTGAACTGTGAAGTAAACTACGTTTTTTTCTTTGTTGTCCCTCAGGCAGAAATTTGGCTTTTCTACTATTTATCATAGCTTCTCAGTTGTGTGTCCTTTCTTTCTAATTTATACCTTATTCTAGACAGTTGCACCTATAAAAATAGAAATAAAAAGCCAAGAAAAGTTTACTTTAAAAATATTCAGTTGAAATCTCCTCTTAGTTTACACATATTTTAAGTTTACATTTCCTCTAGTAAGCCGATGACTAAATTATTTACATTTAAAAAATTTTTAAAGTGATTTATTATATCATTGCCCACAAATGGAAACATGGCTAACAAGTATTGAATGTTGAACTGTGTGGTAATTGAGAGAGATTCAGAGATATTTTTGGTATTATTTCACCCATGGGTGTCACTTTGGCATACAAACAGAGTAGAGTAGAATGAAGTAAAAAATAAGGAAATTTCAAATAAATGTTTATTACAAGGGAAAATAAATTTCTATATCATTTTTAAAAATCTTTGTATTTGCTACTTTCTATGGAGACCTACTCTTTAATGTAGTGTGAGAACTAACTATTGGTTTTGAAATAGGTTAATATCCATCATCCTATCATCATCACCATCATCATCAAAGAACACTAACCTGTCAAATAATCATCAAATAATCTGAATTTTCTTCCACACCTGCTACTAACATGATTTGTGATGATGAGCAAATACTACCATTTTGGAAATTCATCTCCGAAGTTGTCATAATAAATGTCCTACTCTCCTCAGCATGGTTCTGTGAGGCTAAAATAATACCTGTAAAAATAAAATTTTAGAAAGCATAGCACTAATGCAAGATGGTATTCTTATGTACAGAGGCACCAAAATATAGTGGTAATGCAGGCAGGCTTTGGAGACAGACTTTCTTGGTTCATATTGTGACCCTTACTAGATATTTGACCTTGAGCAAGCTGCTTAATCCTAGAGCGCCACAATTTCCTCATCTGTAGATCAGGGCTAATAATACTCCATCCCTGATAGTGTTGTTGTGAGGATTAAATGAGATAATAATGTGTAGCACTTAGTACAGAGGCTGGGACAAGTGTTCCTTGCTCTTAAATAATATTTAAATATTTCTTGTAATAGCAAATTTTGAATTACTCAGTGATGCTTGGTTCAAGCATTCATAGCTTGTTAAAAACAATTCAGACTGAAGTCTTCTGGTTCAGGTCACAAATGACTTTATGGAAGAGATTTATTCCCTTCAGCAAAAGGAGGTCGTGAGGATACTGCCTAGGCTACAGGAAATCCCAGGAAATATTCTCAAATTCCTTTTCAGCTGTGGTACCATCTTTTTGAACCTACAAGTTCAAATTGCTTTTAAATGAATCACTCAGTTCTTCCTCTGGCCAGGAATACTTTCATTAGGATTATCGTTTGATCAAAATGAAAACTCCCCAAATCATGGCAGTTTTCACGACCAAATTTCTTTATACCTGGTTTTGAATTTGTGGGAAATGCCACGCCCCACTGCCCCGACAGCTCTGTGTAATGTTTTCTGCTATGACAGGGCCTCACTGGGGAAATCCTAGCTGAAGATAATAGCATGATATATTAAATGTTGCCAGTATTCCATTTAGTAATAAGCAATTGCATAACAGGCTTTTTAAATACCTAAGTAAAAAGTGATACATTAATATTGAGTACACTGCTACTGTAAAGTCCATTCTCCTCCTGATTTCCAACCAACACCATTTAACTGCCAACCTACTATTACAAGAGTTTACTATTTTATTCTTGCTCCAAAATGGCATCAACAGTGATGGGGTGCTTTCAGGGGATTGTTGAACAGATTTTTTTCAACAAAGGGGGAAGCTTGAGGAAATGCAAAACAGCCACTGTAGGCATGGCAAAGCTTTATCTCAGCACGCCTCAAATCCACACACCCCTTAATCAAACAAGCAGCTTTATGGCATGCGCAATTGCAACTGAAATATAACCGACTTCCGCAGAACTGGCTTCCAGAGGATTTCCTGTCCAAAAATGACCGTGTGGTCATCTGTAGCTAAATGGTTACAGATCGTCAAGTCAGCAAAGCACCCCCTCCCCAGCATTTGTGTGTTTTAAAAACAAGAGAGTCGAAGTGACCAAACCCTGTCATTTGCAGATTCTCTCTCTGGACTTCTTTGATTTCCTTTCTTTTCATTGGGTAAAAAGGGGAAAAACAAAACCCAGCCGACAAAAACCCTCCCTCCTTAATATCTGTTTGTTCAATGTGTCATTTCCCTGGGAGGTTATTTACAGGTTTCTCGCTGCTTAGCTTGTCTTGCCTGGTGATCACTGACTGAAAGAAGAAATCTGCCTTTTTGGGGCGAGCTGTGCCTTTAACCCCTTTGGTCGGCTCTTCTTGGAGGCGAGCGAAGCGCGCTGCAGTGTCCGGGAACCCACCTAGAGGGCCCCCTTGACGCCAGCACATCCCCTGTCGGGCAGCTGCCTCTGCAGCCGAGCGGGCTGCTGCAGAGTTAATGTACAGTACCACGGAGCCTGCAAGTGTCCTGAGCTGTTCAGAGCCGCCGGCAGGCACAGCCCAGGGCAGACGAGGCGGCTGCGACGATTCCAAAGGTTCTGCTGGAAATTCGGCGCTGGGGGACCCCAGTGGGAGCCTGTTGCCATTGTGTTTTAAAAGCATGCAAGGTCTGTATAGCTCGGGCGTGAGAATCTTTCAGAAGCTGTCAGAGCATCTGAGTAAATGACACCTACTGGGAAATTGAATTGGGGGTAAAAAGAGAGAGAAAAAAAGAGAAGAGAAAGACAGCGGGGGAAGAAATTCTTAGACAACGTCTGACTTGCAGCTGTGAAAATTCATTTCTTTCCCAGGCAAAATATGAAAAGCCCGCACATGGATTTGATAACAACAAATTAGAGGGGTTTCTGCAGGGAAAGGATCAATAGCTTAGTCATTTGACTGAAAGAGAGCAGACAGCCTTATTAAGGGGTTAGGCAGCAGAAATGAATTTCCTCCTGACAGCACCTTCTGAAGTCATGATGGGAGCTCATGGTGATCCTGTCCTGCAAAGCAGAAATTGCTCCTTGCCTTCCTACTTTTGCAGTTGAAAACCAGCAATTCTGAGATTGGGGAGAGAAGTTGGCTTTTGGTTATACATGGTTGCTAGCCCCTCTGCCCAGGTCTTTGTCCGACACGTCTCAGAAGGCAGCACTGCGTTAAAGTGACCACACATGAATATGTGCCTAAGAAAGAAGAAAAAGCAGTATTCATTTCTAAAGGACAGCATGGCAAAGCAACCTGAAGTTTCCCATTTCCCTTCTAACACTTCTTTAACAAGGATAACAAGAAACTGTCTTTTGACTCCTTTTTTCCCACATTCCAGAGTCCTTCCTGCAAGGATGCATTAATTTCCACTCTAGGCAGTTGGATTTTACTGGGACAATATTTGCCACCATTTAGGATTAGCGAATGAACTGGTTATTTTAGTGTGTTGACTAACTAGTGGAACCTAAATGGGTGGACCGATACCTGCAGTACTCTGTGATGTTTCTTTCTTCAAACCCTGGAAGGGCTTTTGTTGTTGCTCTTTGTTTTTTTTTGTGGGGGGGTGATTTTTGGGAATTCAGTACTTGTTGCAATAATTGCCCATGATAGCTGCTCAAACAGGAGAGTTGGAATTCATCTTTGAAAATCACTACATGTAACATACGAGACAAGGAAAATATTAATGACAGAAGATCTGCCAACATGATGCACGTGAATAATTTCCCCTTTAGAAGGCATTCCTGGATATGGTGAGTAATCGATATCCCCTTCAGTTGGTAATACTCAGAATTATAAAATTCTATGACAGGTGCCAGAGGTGGGTTTGTCTTGAAAAAGAATATTGGTCTCAAGTGAGGATGAAAAGTAAAACATGTTTAAAACCAAATGCTGTCTGAGAAAGTAATGGTTATGCAAAAACAAATTTCTTGTTAATATGAAAGCATCTCAAGTAAGAAGTCAGGTATGAGGGCATTGACAATTGCTAACTGATTTCATTGAGAGACAAAAACAACCCAAAAAAAGCAGCACAGCAACTTTGAGAATGGCAACTATTTAATAAGTAAAAAGAAAGGGAGGTTTGGGATTTGACTTCTGCTTTTTGTCTTCTTTTATTTGAAAACTCCCTGGGGAAGGGCACATGTGCATTTCTGACATCTCATGCCAGTTTGCTTGGCCTTAGATCTTTGTAAATTTCCAAAAGAAGGTTAAGGGAAAACTTAGAATGTTGACTCAGTTTTGAAATGACATTAAGATGTGTTGGTGCCTCACACTAAAGGAATATTTTAACTATTCAAGAAATATTTCTACCAGAATGAACCAATTTCATAGAATTCTAACAGATGAATCATGAGGTGCTCAGACTCTCATAGAACATAATTAGTGCATTGAGATTTGGTCATGTATTAAGGTTCAGTGTAATGAATTAAGGTCCCTGGGCATGTGACATCATGCACTATTTCTTGTTGGAGTTTATGACTAGACATTTATAGGAACTAGTTGCTGAGGGTCGTGTAAGGGCAAAGCTCACTATTTAAAGATTGCCTGTTTCACCACACCTTTAGGGTTGACTGGATTCAATTTCTCATAGCAGAAACTTTGTGAATGCATGATAAAGGCACAGTTTAAGGTTTTGTGGCTATGAACATGGTTTGGTTTGGATACTGCAATGTATCTCATTTTGAAAGTATATTTCTCAGGTATATTTTTTGGCTGACCTTAGGATAAGTGATACACGTCAAATACAGGTTTCTGAGGGTTTTCTAGTTGCTTTTATGGCAGTGTCTCAAATGAAAGTGTCCTGATATCTTGAGGCTCCACCAAAACCCCCTACTGATTTATTACAGACATTTTAGCTGGTTAGCTGAAAATCAGTTACAGAGAAGGGTGAGTGACCTCCTCGGTCACTGGGCAGGTACTCATTTTCTATCAATATCAGATACATCCAGAATCGACACTGTGGCGTATCTTCCTTCTCTGCTGCCCAGAGCCACTGTCCCCAGTGTCTAATGTGCTTGGGAGGGAGTCTGGGTGACATGCCTGCAAACCTCAGTGGCCCACTTCCAAGTGCATCATCAGAGTTCCCGACTCGGGGGGAGCTTTGGTGCCATCGCTTTGCTGGACCTGATGGTGAGGGTCAGGCATCAGCAGTGAGGTCTTTGTCATTCTTACCGATACAGTCACATAAATAGTCTTAAACCCTAAGATTAAAAGGTCATGGAAACAGTCCCTGGCACATAGTAGGTATTTGTCAATTTTTTTTTTTTCATCGATTTCTTATGCCTTCCTTCAAGGTTAATTTTGTGCCTATTAAGATTTGTTTAGGGGAAAAAATTACCATTCTCATTTCTATAAAGTGTACTTTGCTATAGAGCAACAGTTTTTGTTCTGCCTAAGCCTTGCTGTTTGGGTCTATTTGTTTATATGACAATAGGAAGGATGCAAGGTACTCTTTGAATGCCTAACATCATAACCACCTTTTATTTTGCTGTTGTTGCATTTACCTCGCCTCTGCTTTTGACTAGAAAGAAACAAGCTATTCAACTCTATAGTTTTTGAAAGAATGCAAATGTGCTTATTCATGCTCCTCTAGATCTGTAACATATATGTTTGAAAGCTTTACAGGGAAGTTGAGAGCCCTGTTGGTTTTCTTTTGTGCCTGAAGCTAGGTAACCCTTCGTACATTTCACTGCACGAGGTGCCAATTTGTTGGTATTGTGGTCAAACAGATCCACGGTGGAATGTGAGTGTTCTGTGTATCTATTCTTGCCTGGGCCCTTTAGAAGGATTCATTAATAAGATGTTAAACTCAAAGGAAGAAGGTGGTGGCTTTTTCCAGTTGACCCAATTAATGTTGTGCTCTACTTCCCCAATTGTTGTTTCTTTTTATTTATAACCTCACCTTTCAGTACCATGGTAAGAGATTCTAGGTGTTTGTTGACAGAAAACCTTCTTTCCCTTTGTCCTACTGTACGTGTCCCCCATTGGATTGGATTGCATGCTTATGAATGATCCTGCTAAGAAAAAAGGATTTGCCAAGTTGTTCTCTTTTGCATCTCCAAAGTCTCTCTTTCCTCATTCTCACATGCGGGTCTTTTTTTTTTTTTTTCCCCACAAAGTGGGTAGATCAGAAGTTGGCAACAGCTCAATGCCAGGGAGTAATAAACATTTTAAAGGAGATGTGTGCTTCGGGTTTCACAAGCTAATCTCTACGAAGGCTCTAAACCCTTTGGATAGGCAGGGTACAGAGGTGTACACTTAGTTCTCTTCTGCTTTTTAAAGGAGCAAGAAGGAGGGAGAGTTGAGATGCAGGAGGACCACGTGGAGTCTTCAAAAGTTCATCAGAGGTAGTGGTTCCAATAGAAGCCTAGGTGTAGAGTTCCTACTGTATCTCTCATCCTCCAGCCCTGGGGCTAGTGTGTTGATAATTGAGCAATAGTATGACAGATTCATCGTTTAATGGTTCCAAGCAACAGTTAATAAGCAGTCTTTTACTTGTCTTAATAGAACATTACCCTTTGAGAGCTAAAAGAGTCGTAAGAAGAATGTGCTTTCCCAGTTGAAAGCTACGTTAGAAAAATTTGCTGGAGGATTTTATTGCAAAGGCTTCTTTCCATTACACTTTTCAACCTTTTTACTGCCAAGCCAAACAAAGATAAGGGTTCACCTCACTCGGTAAATAAGTACCACATAGCCCTTACTTTTTATTCTGGCTACTTGTGAGAATATAGTGGTAGCCTGGCAATTCAGGAATGGGTCTTCTTGCATGGCTGGAAGAAGGGAAATGCAAGTCAGCTTTCTAGGAATTTAAATTTCATCTCGTAGCTATTAAGAGGACTCTTTAGAAGCATCATGACATGGAATCTTTATGCAGGGATCTAATAAGAGGGACATAACATAGTGTGCCTAGCATGTGTTTGCAGCTTTTTGCCTTACTTAAAATATGTAACAACTTTGTATAATCTGATTTATAAAAACTCTGTAATTTCGTGCCAGAAATGCCAGGGCCATGTTGCATGCAATTGACTTTGACATTTATAAAATTTAGGAGGGCATTTTATTGAAATACCTTGGCATCCTTTTTTATGATGGACTCCAAGGACTCAGGGAGAGGACTGTGGGAGATAGAAGCCAAGGGCCCCTGCTAGGGCAGACTGTCCTGCGCTGCTCTCTGTGGGCTCCTCTGAGGAAACCTGAGCAAGATTTGGGACTAGTGATTGTGGACGGTGATTAACTATTTCGCTTATTTGACACGTAGGATTTAACTTTTTAAAGCTCACACGTTTAAATACTTTTACCAAACTCTCTCTGTGGTGCTGAGAGGTCACTTCCATCAAGAGGCAAAATGGGGTGATTATAGCACTTTGACTCAACATTGAGGCTGCTTTTTCCCTTTTCTAGACCCCTACATCCTTTCATTGGATTTGCCCTTTCCTGGTTCCTAATAAGATTTAATCTAGCAAGTCACAGTTTGGTTGTTCCTCTGTAAACCAAGGGTTCAACTCACATACCAACCCGTTTTGTTTTTTTTCTTTGACCTAATTCCTTTATGGAATGAAGCATGATATAAATATATCAATGATATTGTATACACACACACACACACACACACACACATAATTTCAACAGCAAATCCAGTGAGATCAGAGAAGGCAAGATGGCCTGCTTCTTAATGAAAGGATAGTCCTTCTTATCTAGCCTGTTAGAGTCTCATCTTTTAAGTTTTTCTTCTCTTTGTATGTCAAGACTACAGGAACTCAACCCAGAATTGCATTTTCCAGAGTTTATGTTTTGGCCTGTACATATAATATTCTCACTTGTCTTATGAGAGTTTTAGTGGGTGGGAGAAGTGTTGCGTTCGATGACTGTATGCTTTGAAGGACAAAATGTATTAAGTCTCATGCAAGATAACAGAGCTCTGCTCATTTTAGTCAAGCTAAAATTCTGCCAGTGTCTGCTTGTCTTCTAATGACATTTCAGGTCATGGCTGACCTTGCTTTAGTAGCATGTCTTCCTCTGAGTGACAGAACTACCCAGAACTTCCCGTATGCAAATACCAAACTCTCAGCTTGATTCTGAATTCCTGTTATGGCCATATACAATTTGTTTGTAAACACTTATGGCCAGTAAAGTTTAGGTAGAGCTCATAATTACACAAGCTCATCTTGTGCACAGATCCCTGGGGCTCAATAGCAAAGTCAGCCACTGTTTAAGGTGTAAGTTCAGGTTAAGATAAAATACAGCAAAGATTTTCTTTTAGATGAAATATTCATCCTATTAAACGTATAATTTTTCTCTTGGCTTACTATTTTACTGTCTTTTAGTGCCCCTAGCTATAGCCTCCTTAATTTCTGTTAGCAATACCTTATAATTTAAGCATGAAGATGAAAATTCATTTTTTACATTTTTAAAAAAATTTGATTAAGGAGTGGTATGACAGAGGAGGAAAGTTGCTATCAGTAATATCAGTGTGCCCACAACTTACGAAAATTAAATATAACTTTCAGTTGCAGCAGACTTTCTACTGTAGTAACATAGTTTGTGTACTTTAAACTGCTGATAGGTTACATCCTCACTGGGCTAAGTGGGTGGCCCAAGACAGGGAAGTCTCTACAGAAGGAAGAAAGGGGGAAAGTATTCTCCATCGTCTGAAAATGATTAGCTGTGGGTTTGGGATGTTTTCTTCTATTAAATTCTTCACTTTCCACCACCTTGTTTCTGCACTCACTTGAGCTGACTGTTACTGAGTTACTTCCACTAATGCTGAGGTATCCAGGTTCCAAGAAAAACAGGCAAGTAAGGGAAAAAAGGAAGATAGTTCAGAATTCTGAGAGGAAGATCCCAAGGAGGGAACTTAACAACCAGTTTCCCACTTGCCTCGGGCTAGAAGTTTCTTTCTTTCTTTTTTGAAAAATAGCCGTACTTCACCCCTTCCCCCTATGCCTTCAGTTGCCCCCCACAGACATTCGTGCTCACAAATACCCAGGTTAGCTATAGAATCATCCCACTATTTTTTTTTTTTTTTTTTCCGCTCCGCGGCATGTGGGATCTTCCCGGACCGGGGCACGAACCCGTGTCCCCTGCATCGGCAGGCGGACTCTCAACCACTGTGCTGCCAGGGAAGCCCCATCCCACTTTTTTTTTTTTTTTTTTTTTTTTTTTTTACAATAGTTCCAAAGTGTCGCCAGGCCAAAGTTAACTTCTGTAACTATTTACCACTTGATGGACTATTAGATGGTGTTTCTAGTTGTTACAGAAGTACCAGACTATTAACATACCCAAGACAACATATTTCAACTGGTGATTATATTGTGTAAAATTCGGAGATATATATTTGGTTTCAAAGATGGATAATCCAGATTCTATATGTTAGGCTATTGGCTGGAGAAAAAAGAAACGAAACAAAACAAAAACCCTCCAGGTTTCTAACTCTAATTCTGGTGTTACTGCTTTGTGTGACCTTGTGAAAGATCTCAGAGCTCTTTACCTGTTGAAGACAATTCAGGGGATATTTACCTGCTTCATTTTGAAGAGTAGACCATTAAGGGAACTTTCATAGCACATTGGTAAGAATCACTTATTAGACTGGTAAACATGACATGCCGAAGTCTTTCGGGTGAATTTCTTAAATATAGGCAACAAATGTAACTACTGTGTATTTCATGGAAGAGATCAACACTGATTGAACCCAGGCCACATGTTTTCACATAAATGACATCCTTTAATGACAGTGGTAACTTTCAGAGGTGAGTCTTATTTGAACCCCTGTTTGCAGGGGAGGACAGTAATGCTCATAGAGGGTAAAAAACTTGCTCAAGGTCGCATGTCTATTACTTCGGAAAGCTGACCCACTGAAACCAGGTCTGGCCTCATTTTAAAACCCAGTGTCTTTTGATTCACCATATTGTTTTGTGGCAGACGCCTTAGCATTCAGTCTGTGGACCTTCTGGAAAATAGATTAGCAATAAGACCAGAGAAAATAAGCAGATTCCCTGTTAGTTAGCAAGTTGGGGAATTACACGGGGTGACTAGTGAATGTCAAAGGGTTTCCCTGAGAAACGCATCCTGTTCATGTTAGGACTATGACCTGTACTTCAGCCATGGCAGCAGATCTTTTTGTGTTTTCTCGAAATTTTACAGGGAATTTGAAGTGACCCCTGTTCCTGGGGCCACTCTGGCCTATGAGGTTTTTTTCTGTGAATTAGGGAAAGGTGCTGCTTTGGGCGGATACACTTCAGGCAAATGAATTGAAAATGCAGACAGTGGCGCTTGGGGAATGGACAGAGCCTCTGTGCAAAGCAAGAGGCACCCCTTCCTCTGTGCACAGCCTCAACCAACAGAGCAGAGATGAACTCAGCCTCACTCACCGAGCTCTTGGGCAGGCAGTGATCACACTGCACAGCCCTGGCCCTTCTTTGACCTGGGTTCCACCCCTACCTCAAAGGCGGTTGTGACAGTCAGATGAGAGTGCTTTGCTGCCAATAAACATCATACAAGGTTTGGGTTTTGCTTTCATCAATATTACTTTCTTCCCAATATTCTAATTACAGGTCTTTAGAATTTTTTTTTTTGCACAGGTAAAGAATATTAACGTTTTCTACAATCAGAGCTAATGCGAAACAGCCAAAGAAACATTTTAATCACAAAATTGCCTGATACCCGAGCTGCTGAAAAATGCCATTCTTAGTGAATTGGATTAGAACACGTGGATTAGAACATGCTGATTTATTTATGCATAGGGGATGCCCAGATAAATATGATAACTACCAGTCCTGCCCCGAAGATACTCATAGACTAGTGAGGAGAACATCCACAGAAATGAATGATTACAGAACAGTGGGGAACATGTTAATACAGGAATATACAAAATGTTATGGGAGTTTAAAGGAAGATGCACCTTCCTTTAAACTGGTTGGTCTAAATACCTTAAAGAAGTCTAGAAATGAGGGACTAAAAGTGTATCTGATGGATTTGAGAGTTAGTAATTGTTGGCAACACATTGGAGAGTGGTTGAAGCGGGGGAGTTATACTTCGGGGGTTATAAAAGCACAGAAAAGTAGTGTACACTCCTTTCAAAATTTTGGACAAGAAGGACAGAAAGAGGAGAGCAGAGGGGAAAAGGAGAGGAAGGCGCAGTAGTTAGTGAAGAACACCAGGTAATTTTAATGGCCTAGAGCACGTCCCAAAGGAAATATCCAGATGTAGGCCCTGGACAACGTGTGAAGGACACGACTTCCTCCAAGATAGGAGGGAGGTGTGGAATGACAGAGGCAGATCGTGTAGAGATAAGGGAGGTAGAAGGGGAACTTGAGGCAGTTTGGTCTCATGCCCTCTGTTTTCTTTGGAAGGTAGAATTCAAGATAAAGATCAAGGCTTCCCTGGTGGCGCAGTGGTTGAGAGTCCGCTGGTCAATGCAGGGGACACAGGTTCGTGCCCCGGTCCGGGAAGATCCCATCATGCCGCGGAGCGGCTGGGCCCGTGAGCCATGGCCGTTGAGCCTGTGCGTCCGGAGCCTGTGCTCCGCAACGGGAGAGGCCACAACAGTGAGAGGCCCGCGTACTGCAAAAAGAAAAAGAAAACGGACAGCGAGATGACAGAAATGAAACAATCCTGAACTACTAAATTAGGAACTGTTTTGTAATTACAGTTTCTCCTGTTGATTGTGTTTTAGGGTTTCCAAAGAATGCAGAATTGATTTTATCGTTGTTGTCTTCTCCTTGGTAGTGTGGAAGTTGTTTTATGAACATGTTAATTAGACTGCAGTTCCAGTCTCATGACCTGATTTGGGAAATGTGAGATTTCCTAAGCTGCGGGGAAATAACTCCGGGGTGACAAACAGAAGTTCTAAGATTTTTACCTTGAGTTTTACCTTCAAATGAGTAAAAATCACAGTGAGAAGAGAAGGCAAAATGATCCAGCTTTGCTCACTTTTTAATGGGTGCCTACCTTTCAGTGGTTTATGTTGTAATGTCACAAATCCATATATATGTAACCTGCTTTTACAAAGATTTCTTCAAAATCCTTCTGAAGTTGACTTGAAAGTGTCACCAGTCTCTGAGAAACTTACTGAAAGTAACAAAACATCATATGACTTTAACCAGAACTGGTATAACCTAGTTTAAATATTTATACATTTAAATTCTCTTTTATGTTTCCATGATACCTCAGGGGGAAAAATGACAAACATAAGGTGTAAATTAAGGGAACATTTTAAACAGCCTTATAATTTTTTTAGGCCATAATTATAAACCCTATCGTGTACCATGAGTTTGGGAGATATTACGAATTCCTTTTATCTCTTCTAATCACTAGAACGTTCTCCCAGGTCAGCAGAGCTTCCTCTTTAATATCCTTGGCGTCCAGTGCTCACGATTACTTTGTACAGGGCTTTCTGTCTGGGAGTTCTGCTTCAGCTCCAAAGCTCTAAATAAGGTCCTGAGCAGTCCTAGTCACTTATAAGGAAACTTCATTCTGCCCTCCTTTTTAGTCCTCATGTTTTTCTCTTTTATTTTTTGCGGTACGCGGGCCTCTCACTGTTGCAGCCTCTCCCATTGCGGAACACAGGCTCCGGACGCGCAGGCTCAGCGGCCACGGCTCATGGGCCCAGCCGCTCCGCGGCATGTGGGATCTTCCTAGACCCGGGCACGAACCCGTGTCCCCTGCATCGGCAGGCGGACTCTCAAGCACTGCGCCACCAGGGAAGCCCATGTTTTTCTTCTTAAATCTGAAGATGGGGGGGTGCAACTAAATGATCTCTGTGGTGCTATAAAAATACCTACAGTTCTAAAGATTACCTTATCAATTTACTCATTTCTGGCTTGTTCAGGCATAACTGTCCTTCAGTTAAAGGGAATGCTGAGAAATAATACATTGATCCGCAAGCTACTCCGGGGCTGAACTCCGATGCTTTTCTGAAGTATTTGACCCTTCCTGTAGACAACTCAGCCTCTCAGCCTTAGGTATTTAGCTTAATTCCTTCTACATGCAACTTTATTTTTTAATTAATTTTTTTAATACATCTTTGTTGGAGTGTAATTGCTTCACACAGGGAGGTCAGCTCGGTGCTTTGCACACAACTTGAAATAGCAGCCTTGTTCATGGGTAAGATGGCGATTTTATGCTCCTTAATGCTGATATCACCAGTAATTGAGAAAATGTGTCTCACGTACCATTTATGTGTCCCTTATATCTTCCCAACTCTTCTCTGGGTCAAAAGTCTGAAGCTTATCCTTGTTCATCCAGCCTCCATCTAGTCTAAGGAGTTAACATGGGGTGAAGTTCTCAATATCAGATCCGTAGTTGTTGGGTTGCTTTGTGTATTTGCTTAGTATATTTACAACAAATAATTGGCAACATTATGGAGAGGCCCCTGATGTCTTAGAGAAGAAACGTTAGCAAGTTGATAATGGGCAAATTGATAAGACCCCAGGATTGCTGAGAGCAGTGGAAGAGACCTCTTGGAAGTCATAAAGTGTGGCATTGGAGTCTTGGCAGTTTGAGTTCTAAAAGAAGAAAATATTTGTGGAAAAATCCCATTTTCTAGAAAGTAATCCAGGCAAGTTTGATTTCTGAGAGAAGTGAAATGTTCTGGTGGGTCAAGTCATCACCATTTTAAAGATTGGCCACGTTCGGCCTTCCTGCACATGTTGCTTCCAGGAACTTCCTGTGACCAAGCTAACCTGTGAGACTTCGCAGTAACAAATGACATTCCGTTCTCTTCGTGAGAGTAGCCACCTAGACCACTTTGTTCTACTTTCTATCCTCAGCTCCCACACATTGCTACACCCACAGGTACTCTATAAATTTTTCCTCAGTTAATGAGTATGTGCAAAGAAAAGAATGAGTAAAAAAAATTGTATGGTTCGGTATTGTTTACTTCAATAACCTTTTGCATTATTCAAATAATGTTACTGTGCCATGTTTTGAGATGAAACAAAGGAACTTATGCTATTAAAATAATAAAGATAATAATATATATCACATTTGAGAGGTTATTAATGCCAAGTATAGACTAAAGTTTCTATATACGTTATCTCATTTAATCCTCCCCAAGATCCATGACAAGGGTGTGTTATCTACTTCTTAAGGTGTGTAACCTTGGGTAAATTATCTAACCTCTCTTTGTGTTTCAGTTTTCCCACTAGTGAAATAGGGGTAATCAATAGTGCTCACTTCTTTGGGTGGCCTGAAGATTAAATGAGAACACCTGTCGCTCAGTTAAGCAACCAATAAATGCTGGCTGTTGTTATCGTGCAGATTAGGAGAGTAGGCTGTGAAAGGTTAACCAGGTTGCCAAGGGTAATCTAGATGTCTAGTGGCAGGCCCCTTCCAACCTAGGCTCTGGATCGTTGGGAAGACTAAACTGCTTCTTTTGTATCATATTCTTGGAACCTTACGGCATATATCAGAGACAACGCCTTGGGTTGAGTTTGAATTACGGGGAATAATGCATTTCTCCTCATCTCTCTAACCTCAACAAGAATCACCAACCCTTAGAAAACTTCTAGAAATTTCCATAAAAATTTTCATCTTGAACATACATAATTCCCACACATCTTGGTTTCTGACACTCAGGAGAGTTTAACCGAGTTTGCAGAGGCACCCATCCGCTGAATTGTGTTCATCTACAAAATCCAAATGCTATTGTTCCAAATCACCTCTGTATCTAAGATACTCCTTATTTCTTTAAAACCAATAACCAGTTCATTCACTTTTATGTACAGGAATCTTTCTTTCCTTGAAGATGTCTATGTTTTCTCTTTCTGGCAAGACAATATTGGGTAAATTAAT
>NW_020837948.1:70972782-71055682 GCF_003676395.1 Aethalodelphis obliquidens
ATTAATTTACCCAATATTGTCTTGCCAGAAAGAGAAAACATAGACATCTTCAAGGAAAGAAAGATTCCTGTACATAAAAGTGAATGAACTGGTTATTGGTTTTAAAGAAATAAGGAGCCCAGCTAGTCACCAGCCCCCACCTTGACCCCCTCTGCACCTTGCTCTAGCACCCTTGATGGAGCTCCGTGGTATCTGAAGACACTACCCTCCTCATGATGGGCCTTGTACTGCAGTGCACTTCTGCCTTCTTGACTTTTGTCATGAGGAACTCCTGCTCCATTGGGACTTGGTTTGCTTGTCCTTCCCTGACCTCCAGGTGGAGTAAGCCTTTCTTCCGTTCTCCTAGAGGTCCCGTACTTCCTGCAGCACAGTTTGTGTCACATACAGTAATTTCCCTCCACATGAAGAGAGACGGCTAACTTAGTGACGAAGAGCACTGACTCTGGATCCAGAGTGTCTGGTTCAAATCTGAACCCAAGCTTTTTAGCTGTGTGACCATGGCAAGTTGTTTAACCTCCCTGTGCCTTGGTTTCCTCATCTGTAAAATGGAGTTTATAATAGTTTTCACCTCGTAGGCTGTTGTAAGGATGGAATGTTGTAACATTTATAAAGTGCTTGGAATGGGCCTGATGTACAGATGCTCCAGTGCGGTTACTTGTTACCGGAGAAGTTGCGCATCCTGTCGGGTTGGGGTCCCTCAGAAGCAGGCCCTGAGAGAAGGACTTGAGTGCAAATGGTTTATTCGGGAGGTTATTCCAGGAAACACTGGTGGCGGGGAGTGGGAAAAGCAGACAGGAAAGGAGAGAAAGCGCATACAGGGTACGTGAATTAACAAAAAACTGAAGTAGGCACCTGGGTCTCAGTCCTGCTAGGGACCTCTAGAAGATGATGTAGAGCTTGCTTCAGAGTCGTCCTTCGCAAGAGATGAGGACCCTGCAGCATTTATCTTCCAACTCCCATTCCTCATTGGCTGATGGCTACTCCTAGGGGTGAATTCCTAGTATTCCAGCCTGACCTGCATGCAGGCAAAGCCTCAGGCAGAGTATTGCACATGCTTAGACTAGGATTCCACTGGCATGTTATTGCTAAGGGGATATGGATAGGGCCCTGACAGTGATTGCTACAAGACTGTGAACAGAATTCTCCAGGGCTTTCTGTCTTATTCTGTTTTATTTTCCCTGGCCCATGTACTAGGCATCCATAGACCTTTATGGAGTGAGTGAATGATTGAACACATGGATTTTCTCTAATTGACCTTCAAAGGTTTTTGTAATTGTGTCTCACGCTATCGGTCTTTTTTTTTTTTTTTTTAACATCTTTATTGGAGTTTAATTGCTTCACAATGGTGTGTTAGTTTATGCTTTATGACAAAGTGAATCAGTTATACATATATACATGTTCCCATATCTCTTCCCTCTTGCGTCTCCCTCTCTCCCACCCTCCCTATCCCACCCCTCTAGGTGGTCACGAAGCACCGAGCTGATCTCCCTGTGCTGTGCGGCTGCTTCCCACTAGCTATCTACCTTACGTTTGGTAGTGTATATATGTCCATGACTCTCTCTCACTTTGTCACAGCTTATCCTTCCCCCCCCCATATCTTCAAGTCCATTCTCTAGTAGGTCTGTGTCTTTATTCCTGTCTTGCCCCTAGGTTCTTCATGACATTTTTTTCCCTTAAGTTCCATATATATGTGTTAGCATATGGTATTTGTCTTTCTGTTTCTGACTTACTCCACTCTGTATGACAGACTCTAGATCCATCCACCTCATTACAAATAGCTCAATTTCATTTCTTTTTATGGCTGAGTAATACTCCATTGTATATATGTGCCACATCTTCTTTATCCATTCATCCGATGATGGGCACTTAGGTTGTTTCCATCTCCTGGCTATTGTAAGTAGAGCTGCAATGAACATTGTGGTACATGACTCTTTTTGAATTATGGTTTTCTCAGGGTATATGCCCAGTAGTGGGATTGCTGGGTCATGTGGTAGTTCTATTTGTAGTTTTTTAAGGAACCTCCATACTGTTCTCCGTAGTGGCTGTACCAATTCACATTCCCACCAGCAGTGCAAGAGTGTTCCCTTTTCTCCACACCCTCTCCAGCATTTATTGTTTGTAGATTTTTTGATGATGGCCATTCTGACTGGTGTGAGATGATATCTCATTGTAGTTTTGATTTGCATTTCTCTAATGATTAATGATGTTGAGAATTCTTTCATGTGTTTGTTGACAGTCTGTATATCTTCTTTGGAGAAATGTTTGTTTAGGTCTTCTGCCCATTTTTGGATTGGGTTGTTTGTTTTTTTGTTATTGAGCTTTATGAGCTGCTTGTAAATTTTGGAGATTAATCCTTTGTCAGTTGCTTCATTTGCAAATATTTTCTCCCATTCTGAGGTGTCTTTTGGTCTTGTTTATTGTTTCCTTTGCTGTGCAAAAGCTTTGAAGTTTCATTAGGTCCCATTTGTTTATTTTTGTTTTTATTTCCATTTCTCTAGGAGGTGGGTCAAAAAGGATCTTGCTGTGATTTATGTCATAGAGTGTTCTGCCTATGTTTTCCTCTAAGAGTTTGATAGTTTCTGGCTTTACATTTAGGTCTTTAATCCATTTTGAGCTTATTTTTGTGTATGGTGTTAGGGAGTGATCTAATCTCATACTTTTACATGTACCTGTCCAGTTTTCCCAGCACCACTTATTGAAGAGGCTGTCCTTTCTCCACTGTACGTTCCTGCCTCCTTTATCAAAGATAAGGTGACCATATGTGTGTGGGTTTATCTCTGGGCTTTCTATCCTGTTCCATTGATCTATCTTTCTGTTTTTGTTCCAGTACCATACTGTCTTGATTACTGTAGCTTTGTAGTATAGTCTGAAGTCAACACCCTATCGGTCTTTAATTCTCATGATTTCATTCTCATAATTCCCAAACTATATTCCTCTTCTTTAATCATGTCAGTCTTCTTGCTGTTCTCAAATACATCCATCTCTTTACATGGGCTGCTCTGCCCTCTGCTCTAACTCAGCTCTACTCATTCTTCAAGTTCCCTTCTGTCTCCAGCATTTCATCTCTTCCGTGGAACCTTCTTTGAACTCAGCTCACTTCTCTGAAGTGCCATTAACATAAAAAGACTGCACAATTTAGTGTTTGATTATCTGCTGACTGGTGAGGTTCCATAATCAATGCGTGTTTCAAGGATAAATAAAAACATCCATGTCTTATATACCTCTGGTCCTTTTCACGAACTTGGGCACATCATACGTAGTCAGCACTATTAAATACTGAGAAGCAGTAGTGCCTGGGATTTGGAGTTAGACAACCATGATTACATCCTTGCTCTTTCACTTACGAGCTGTATATGACCTTGGGCAACTGGGTAACCTACTTACATCTCTTTTTTCCTTCATCTAGAAAATATAGCTAATGATCCTGCATCATACTGCTTAAGGATTAAATGAGATATTGTATGTAAAATGCTTAGCCCAGTTCTTCTCAAGAAGTAGGCGCTCAATCTGCAGGATCTGACAGGTTCTTTTGATTCTGAAGTGATCAGTATCTTCTTAGACTTTTTGCATAATTCTTCTTTAGTTTTTCATTTTGCTATTGCTTTGATTTTTAGTTGTTTTCAAGAGACATTAAATGACATCTCAAGACAAAGTTTGATATTTGAAATGTTGAAAATGTTAAAATTTTATATGAAAAATAATTTCTCAGTTGAACCTTTGCAGTGAAAATGCAGTATTTTTCATGTTTCATTTAAAGTATCAATCATATCTATTAGCTAAGATGATAATTGGAAACTTGAAATTCCTTTGCATAGTAGAATAAAGTTTTGCTTTATCATGAAAGAGCATTAAGGACTATTTTATATATATATAATTTTTTGATCGGAGCATACATTGAAAAATTAACTGCAACTTTAACATTTTAAGTTTCTAGAGCTGTGGTTCTCTCGTGGAAATGGTGAGGGTTAGAAAAGGTGTCATTGGGGAAGATAATTGTATCATATATCAGAAATTCCTGGAAGAGTTTGTGCAAAAAAACATTCAGCCCTCATCTTATCATCCCAGTAACAAGGACTGTCAGAATCTGGGGATGGAGGGATGGGTGGGAAGAGGAGATGACATGTGCATTTTGGCAAAGCATTTGAGGGGTCTCATACCCACTCTCTTAGCAGGTAGTACTATGCAAGAGAAGGAACCCACTCTTTAAAACCATATTGAACTGAGTTCAGATTCACCTCTGATAGTGACTGACTCATTTGAGCAAATGATCTGACTTTTATGAGCATCATTTTTCTCATTCAAAAAAGAAAAATACAGTAGTACCAATCATCCAGATTTGTTGACGGGATTCAGTGAGATAATATATTATTTATTTGTTGGTTTAAGCCTTGCCTTGTTTCAGGCAGCATTTAAGGCAGCAGCAAAGATGTAGAACTATAACTTATAAGGGAAAATGGTAGGGAAGGGCAAAGGGAAATGAGGTATGATATTAATACTCATATGCATTTGTAATGAGGTGAGGGAAATTATGTTACCTTCACAAATGGCACCAGAACCTTCTTGGGGAAGAGAAATGCCTTTGCTGGAAGAAATACTTTAAAGATGCCCTTGGGGTAAGGAGAGAGTCCTTGAGGATTTGGCTGCTGGTAGGTGCTCAAGTGATCTGGGGGAGAATTTGGTCCTGCCGAGCCAACTAGGATGGCAGAGAAGCGGAAAAGAGATTAGAAGAGAGGAGAGGAAGAGGAGAAGCCTAGGAAAGGCTGAGACCTCTGTGCACTCTGTCCATATACAGACGCCTCCTTCCCCAGCGACAGGAGAAGAAAAAAAGACCACGAATATCTGTATGTCTGATTTCAAGCCTTAGGAGGGCTTGAAGTAAGTCATTTTGATGGTGTTGATGGTACACAAATCAAAAGGACTTGTGTTGTATTAACAAGAGAGGTCAATGAGCCCCACCCCAAGAAATGATCACATGTCAAGGGTTGAGTTTGGAGACTTGCTGGTCATGAAGTTGGGAAGTTCAACACAGTTTTGTCAGATCTCAAGAGAGCTTTCCAGCTTCTAGGAGTTTAACAGACCATGAAGTCCAAGCGTATTCAGATAAAATATATAAAATTCTTGCAAAGCTTCCTAGGAGCCGGTGTAAATCAGGAAGCTTTCGTACAAATCCCAGTGTCCGTTAGATATAAACAACTCAGTGGTTCAGGGGAAGCACACCTACTTCTGATACTAAGATTGAAAGGAAATTTGTCCTAAGGATATGGATAAAGGGGAATGAGATATATAAACATCAGAGCACCTGATATTTTGATACTTAGGATGTTCGATGCATTTTAATTCCTCTCCTGTCCCTTTCCTTCCCCACAAGTTTCTGTGAAGATTGTGGTATATTTGAAAGCTCTTGAGAAATTGTTAAGTACTGTTGTTAGTTAATAATCCAAAGAAAGTTATATACCATATTTCATTAAAATTTCATTAAATACTATTGAGGTGTTCATAAAAGGATAACCTGAATAACAAAATGTGTCCTTTATGAAAAAAATACTATGTTTTTCCAAGTTACTATCTTGGAGTTAAAAACACTCTCCCATAGTTTGAGACCTCTCATAGGCCATCCTAGCACCAGGTTTTAGAATCCTGAGTCTTGCTCCATTTGTAATGGCAATAGGATTGTAGGGTGATGCAGGCTTGTGTGACTCTTAAGGAGATCTGCAACTCGGAGTCAAATGTTCTGGAGTCTGTACATGACTTTTGTTGTGTAAGAGCAATCATTTAAGTCACACTTCTGAGTGAGGCCACTCCCAGTTGGATCTGTCAATTCATGTCAATTCACAAGATTGCTTCCCTGTGCTTCAAATGTTTCCAGCATAAATTCATATGATTAGGAAAATGAGAACCATGAAAATGTTTATGAAATGACAAGCAGCCTGGAAAGAAGATGTAGACAAATGCCAAGGCTTCTGGAGATGATGAAATCCTTTACATTTATGAGGCCAAGTCCAATAAGTAGTTTTTTTCAAGAATGTGTGATATGACTGCCATTTATTTCCCCCCAACACAATTTCTTTGGTAGTTAAAAAAAATTACTACATACACCCCCAAAAGAATGGAATTCTAGAATATAGGATATAAAGGCTCCATACATTGTTCCATTTCTTATCATTTCTTCATTGTTTTCCCACCTAGGCGAATTGGCTATTAAATGTTCACACCATGAATTTGATTCTAATACTAGAATAGTGTTTGAATTAGCCATGAGTAAAAGATCTTTGATTGACAGGTGAGTCCATTTGTATCAAACATCTTTAAGAAAAATCCACTCCTTTGGAAGCAATAACACATCAAAAGAATTTTGGAGATTATGGCCATTACCCCCCTTCCTTTCCTCAGAATCTGTTTTTATTTGGCCTCATCGTGAGCATCTCCTTTGGGTAATCTGAGTTGCATGCTTTCCTCACTCCTTCTGTATCCTTAGTGTCTTCAGAGCTTCAATCAAGACAGGCGAAAGATAAAAGAAAATAAAAAGGTTTTATTTCCAGGGAAATGGCTTTTCAGGACCCGATTCTTCATGCCTATTCATCACTGCTAAGTGCTCCAAAACTGCTGAATACATTGTTCAGGAAGCAACTAGTACATCAGTCTTATGTCTATTGTTCTTAAACTGAGGTCCCTGGTGCCTTTCACGTTGTGTTTTGTGCTTCAACAAAATGATGTGTGTAGAACCTTTATGTCTAATAAAGGTTAGAACCTTTATGTCTAATGTGGGAAAAAAATCTCCTTCATTCTCATGTTACCTTAAAAAAAATCAATCTCAAATCAAAATACTTCAGGGAGAAGCAAATCGTTGTTTCATATATGCTATAGTGCATAAGAAGAGTGGACATGAGTACCTATTTCTTAGACATGTGTATGAATTAGTCTGTAAAAAAAAACCAAACAGTACCCTTTCTCTTGTGAGGAGCTAAAAATTAGATATTTTTATGGCTGTCTTTTTCCTGTGCTAATTTATTCAAATGTAGTCTTGACTAATCTATTATTTTGTTAACATGTCTACTTGATTAATATGTTTTTCCTCTCCTCTGATTCTGATCTACAAATTCTACAGCCATTAATTGTGTTATTTAATCTAAGTCCACTATAAGTAAACTCCTTAAGATTAACGTTATTCATCTTTCTTGATTGAGGATACCAATAATATCACTAAGTAGCTTCTTTCAGATAGAAATTTGGCTGGTATTTGTTACTTGTTATTTTTTTTCTTGGAGATTTGTCATTTTGGGAGCATATTTATCAGTGTTGTGTATTCCTGAAAGCATTAATGTTTAAAATATCTGTATCTTGGTCAGTAAAATTGATAGAGCTGAATCAGATGGATCGAGAACAGGACTTTAAGTGCATTTCAAGGAAATCTATCGCCTGCATTGTCCTTTTATTCCAACACAGTTTTCACAATTTGCAAATGAAATTTTATATACAATTTTATGTATTTTCTATAAAGATTAGAAAAATGTATTCTTTGGCATCTGAATTTTAAAGTGTTCTTGAAGTATTCATCAGTATTTTCTGCGTGACAACATTATTTATTATCTCATGGGGATACATGTACTTTAAGATATCCAGAAAGTACCAAGAGATTAAATATGGAGATTAAAGAGTACTCTCTTCCTACTGTTATGTTCAGTTCTGATTTTATATCTGTGTAGCTAGAACAAACAAAGGAGGTGTGGGGTTTATTTTGTTTGTTTGTTTTTGGCTTTTTTGTTTATTTCTGAATAAGGGAAGGATGGACAGTGTGTCATCTGAGGGTACCTCTGGCTGTGTCATCACAGGAGGGCTGTGATACATGAATACTCAGAGCCTCTAGGAGGCCAAGTATGATATTTACAGACAAATAATAATGTGCTAACGCATTCACAGTAATCACAGATAATGTAGTATTTGTATCCACTATCCCGTTTTGAAGGTAAAATATGGAACTTATTTTGGAGATTTCACATAACAATGTGGGTTACATTAATAGAACTAGAATGACCCAAAATAAAGAGGTAATGAGTGCACTCAACCCTGCATCATTCAGCCCTTGGCTGGAGTATTGTGCTCGCTTCTAGGCTGCAGACATACCGGAGAGGACTCGGAGGAGAGTGGCAAGGATGGAAGCAAATTCATACCTTGTCACATATAAAGTGATTGAAGGACTGTGATTGTTAAAGAGGATAAAGAAAATGATGCAGTAGTTGAAGGACTGGTGCTTAGATGAGACTGGTTCTTTGTGGCTGCAAATCTGAAATGTAACTAGTGGGTACACCTACAGTAAGAGAGACTTTACCCCAGAATGGGTCTGGGTGTTCTCATAGTCAGAAGAAGCATTTCATGTGACATAGCCTGGTCCAGATGGGGAAGTGTAGGGATGGACAAATGGTCTTTGTTTGCTAGGGAGTCCCTTGCTAGGACTATGTTTGCTAAATGGACATTGTTTGCTAGGGTCAAAAATCATGAGCAAGTGATAACATCTGATCAATTTGCTGAAATTTATCTTTTTTCTGGTTGTTTTAAAAAGTTGTATTTCTTCCCTAGTTTGCCCTCTGGCTTTTTGGTGTGTCTTAGAACACTAAACCATTCTTGACTCTTTTCTCTGTCTTTTTGAAAGATACATCCATATGGATAATGCATATCTCCTTTTTAGTAAACTTTTCTTTAAATGAGTAGACTTATAGTAAACTTTTCTTTAAATGAGTCATATGTTTAGCAATTCCCTAACATTCTAACCTGTCTTTAATTGATGATGTGTAATATGATCTAATATTTTCTAAAGAAATGTAAAGAAAGCAATTAATCATAGAGCTTAATATATGAAGAATACTATGTCTTTTTGTTTAAGAGAATTAAATGTTGGATTATATCAGTAAGAATAGATTTTACTATTTAATTCTACCAGTTTAAATTAAATTTATTGACTTGTAGGGTTTCTTTAAAATCAAGGCTTTTATTTTAAAACAGTTTTAGACTTAGGGAAAAATTACAAAGTTAGTACGTATACAGCACACCCACTTTCGTCTATTAACATCTTATATGAATATGATATTTTTGTTATAATTAATGAACAAATACTAAAAGAGTATTATTAGCTAAAGCCCCTAGTTTATTCATATTTCCTTAGCTTTACCTAATATTCTTTTTTCTATTCTAGGGTCCCATCCAGAATAGCACATTACATTTATTTGTCATGTTTCCTGAGACTCCTCTTGGCTGAGACAGTTTCTCAGATTTTCTTTGTTTTGAAAATGACCTTGGCGGTTTGGAGGGTACTGGTCAGGTATTTTGTAGACTTCCCCTCAATTGGGATTTTCTGATCTTTTTCTCATGATTATACTAGGGTTATGTGTTTTGAGGAAGAAGACCACAGAGGGTAAAGTGGCATTTTTATCACACTATCAAAATGACTTATTGCTGTTCACGTTAACCTTGATCACCTGGCCGAGATGGTTTTGTCGTGTTTTTTTTTCACTGTATACTTATATTTTTTAACCTATTTTCATACTGTTATCTTTGAAAGGAAGTCACTATGCATGGCCCACACTTAAGGAGGAGGAACTTATTCTCAACCTCCTTGTAGGCACAATATCTACATAAGGTATTTGGAATTCTTCTCCATAGGAGATGTGTCTGTTCTCCTCCATTTATTTAATTGTTTATCCAATCATTTGTGTACATCGGTATGGACTCATGAATATTATTTTCTACTTTAGGTTATAATTTCATACTGCGTTGTGGCTCCGATTGTTCCAGCTGTAGCCATTGGGAGTTCTTTCAGTTAGCTCTTGGTACTCTTTGACATGTCCCATCATTGCGGGATTTTTGTTTTCTTAGAATTTTCTTACTTTCTGTCATTACAAGATGCAGGTTCATCTTGTACATTTCCTTCCACAGTCGTAGATTCAGCCATTTTTCCAAGGTTCCCTGGTTTCTTTCATTGGAGTTTGGTATTTAAAACCAAGATTTGGTGCTAAGTATTCTCATTGCTGTTGGGTATCATTGCTTCCCAGTCCTCTTGGCTGACAAAGCAAAGAAATACATGTGTGTATACTGACTTGTGTAACTATCTGTATATATGGTTAAACAGAGAGATAGGTAAATAAAAAAGCATGACTTCATACTGGGGTTGCCACATGGATCATTCTAGCTTCTTCCCCTTGCTCTGTGTAACCTTCCATTCCAACAAAGAAACCTCACTCCCACCATCTACCATTGTTCAATTCCAGTGGAGTTGTTCCAGTTATCCTGGAAGAGGATATCCTGGCTGAAGTTAAAATACATAAATAAAAGTTGTATTTTTCTAAAAGCCTTATAAAAATTCAGTATTACCTTTTTCCAAAAAAACTTTTTTTACCCCCAAAACTCATGACTTTAAAGTAGTGTCTGGGTTCCAGACATTTTTCTGTATGTAAAGATTGACAGAGTCAACTTTATATTGTTCACAGTAATTTGGGTTATAGATCATGTAAATTCTCAGGTATTTCCACAGTTTAAATTTATCTATTACTTTAACCTTCTTTTCTAACAAGCATACTTCCTACATGAAAACTATGTCTGTAATAAGAAAATTGACTAATTTGAATTTTACCTTCTTTACATAAACATCTCCACACTTCCTGGGGAGATGCCCAAGACATGTATGTTGGCCATCTCCTGCAGGTAGCTCAAGGAGAGAAGAAACTTGTAGGACCCACCATTAGCAACTGAACATAGGCCCCCTCTGATTTACCAAGAGTCCTTGAAATCACAAAGGAAAGCAGGGATTTGACTTCAGACATTAAATCACGTCTTTTTGAGTGGCTAGATGATTAGAAACACACTGAAGAATGGATTTTCAATAATAAGCCATACTTTCAATGAGTGTCCCAAGGAAAATAATGTTAAGATCTTGCATAAAATAGTTAACATGCCTCCAATTTGCATTTAATTTTGTGTTAGGTTGAAAGCTAGTATAGAAACCTATAATATAAAAATTATGGAACTTAAGAACACTTGCTTCTCCTTGAACTCTAACAGAAAGTATACTCCCCAGCAGTGCCTTTGTTTGTTGTTGTAGTCTGAGATTTTAGGGAACTAAAAAAAATAAAATAAAAAGCTAAATAAAATTTTAAATAGCCATATTTTCCTACTCAGTCCAGAAAGAAGAAATACAATGTGGACATAATACTTAGGATAGGAAAGTGGTCAACAGAGTATGTTGATTTTGACACCTGTTTTCATCTTCAGGTCCCTCAACCTCTTCCACACCCTGATATCACCACACGCGCACACATACTTATTTCCATTCACCATTCATTTGTAGACATTGAGGGTCACATGGAGAGCAAAATCAGACACTGTCCCTGTCTACATGCAATCATAGTCAAGTGGGGGCAAGGAAGCATTAATTGGATTATCACACACACGTGCCTGAAACCGCACCTGGGGCAGATGCTACAGAAGAGAGGCACATGCTGAGAAAATGCTAAGAAAACAAAAATCCCACAATGATGGGACATGTCAAAGAGTAACAAGAGTTCAGAGAATCTACGAAGAGGTATTTGACCTAGTCCAGGAATGGCTTCCCTAAGGGAGGTTGTTTACACTGTGATTTGAAGGATCACTAGCAATGAACCAGGAGAAGAAAGACAAGAGACAGAACTTCTGTGGTGAATGGACAAGCAGCGGGTGGTGAATAAGAGCCAGAAGGGAGGTCAGCCCAGAGGGGAGAGATGAGGCTAAGCAGTGGGCAGGGGCCAGCCCAGTCAGGCTTGGTAGGCACACTAAAGATGCTTTTGGTACCCTGAAAGTAATGGGCAACAACTGCATTTCAAAATCAAGAATGCACTTCTCATCTCTGTTCCTGTGCATGTCAGAATATGGTCCATATTTTGGAGGGCAGAGAAAGGAGACAAGATAGGAGAGGACAGGAGAGAGAAGATGATAGGGGATGGCGACTGGAGTTCAGTCCTGAGCATCCAGGGCCTCACCTTCCCAATCGTTTTGCCATCTTTACTTGAAGCTAAGGGGAGTCTGGTGCTTCACTCTTCCTCATGAAGTTGAGGCCATAGTCCATTCACTGAGTCCCTCTCCTTTTGTCATTTTTCGCTCCATGCAGTAACTTTCTAAACAGTGTACAGCCCTCAGTCTCGCCACCTGCCCCGCTCTCCTTGCCTCTTCCTCCACAGGGATCTCTCTAAAGGGCAAAGCTGAGCCCATCCCTCTCCTGCACATTCTTCCATGAGCCTCCAGAATCTTTAGTACCTGATTTCTCAGCCTTGGGTTCCCCACCCCAACTGCACGCTGTTTGTGGGGAGTGTCCTGCAACGCCTTAAACATATCCTCTTATTTCATTTGTCAGCCTTTGACCATGTGATTCCTTCTGATCAGGTCTCTCCTCCACCCACCCCAGTCTGCCTGGCCCCCTCCCTTTTGGACTCATCCGAAAGTTCCTCTCTTCTTAGAAGTCTTTCCCACCCCCTCCCCTCGTGTTGCATCCCAAATTTCCGTGCTTCCCCTGCAGCCTGTGCATTGCTTTTTGGTTGGGTTTTTAATACCACCTCTCGAATAGAATTGTGCCTCCTCTTTTCTTGTCTGTCTCCCTCCTGAGAATGAGTTTCCTGGGGGCTCCTGTCATTTTTACCTGGAATTTGAACCCAGGCCTCTCTGAGGTGAGCCCAGGCGTGCACTTTCCTTCCATGCTATACTCTCCCCCCTCCTACGTAGTCACATGCAATTCAGGATCCACTTCTCAAGGTTTTTTCTTTGTTTGTTTTTTTGTTGTTGTTCTTTTATTCTTCTTCTCTTTTTTCTGTGGAACTGTTTCAACAACTGTGTGCTTCTTGGCACTCAGCACCTATCATTTTCTGTATTCTCATGTTCATTATCGTTTCATACATATAGCTTGTCTCCTCTTGGAAGCAAAGACTGGGAATTTTCTGCATTGTCATTTCCTCCCTGAGCGATGGTAGATCTTGCGTTGTGAGGGAGGCAGGCTTCTTTATTCCGGCTCTCCTTAGGCAAGTTCCTTCACTTTTTAAGCCTCTGTTTCTGTGCCATGAGGCAAGTCGTGATTCTTACCTCTGAGAGTGACTGTGAAGATGGACTGGGTTAATGCCCCCAGAGCACTTACAACCACGCCTGGCACATAATGACATTCCCTCATAGCCTGCGGGGTCCTTTGCACCCAGGTGATGTCCCTGCATCTCAGTTGAGTGACTGGTACAGGATGTCTTCTTGCTGTGGCTTGTTGGAGAGTTCTGTTAACTACCATGGGCTTTGATTTGCTTCTCTCTCTGTCATGGAGCCCTGCTGCTCCAATCCTGGGGAAATGAAACGTTGTGAAAGGTTGTATTTGTTCAAATTTCTCAGACTCCAAGATTCCTCCAGGGTCGCTGCTGAGGGCTTCATGTGGCAGCCCCTCTCTCCTGTCCTCAGCCCTATGGCGATCGTTCACTCAGCAGTGTGTCCAGCACCTGCTGTCACCGCCCCCTCACCCAATCCTTGCCACATCCTGAACAACCTGGCCATGCCCAGAGGGGCTACCCCCGCTTGGAGCCCTCTGGTAACACAGTTTGGAATCAGCAAACTGACAGCTCCTTTCTCCAAATCAGGCAACAGAATCACGTGCACTTTCATATTTATCGATAGTTAAATATCATTGAAAGATGAGAAAGAGGCTCCCGGTTAATCCCTCTCTCTGATTTTACAAAATGACGAAGCCGTGTGTAAAATATCTCACAATAACACGCCCTGTTGTCCTGAAGATTCAGCTCTACTGAGATCCAGTTACCACGTGAAAGAGTGAGAAATAGATTTTCTCTCTCTCTGTAGTACACAGAAAATAGAAAATAGGCCGCTTTTCTTGGTCACCAACATCAGCTTCTTGTTAGGGTTTTGCTTTGGTTAAAGTAGTATTGTTTTTACGAAATAAAATAAAATAAAATAAACTCTAAGGGTTTTTTCTAAAAAAAGACTCAAAACTAAGTAGATAAATATACTTTATTTCAAGGTTCACCCATTTGACATAACTATGAGTGACAGAGAGAAAAAAAAAACATGGTTTCTTTTTTTCAAAATAGAAAAGCTAATATTCTAATGATTTCCACCCCAGTGGTTTATTTGGAAATGAATTTCCATCCATAACGTCTTCATTTGTCTTCTGATTTTCATGCAATTTGAAAGGGTTAGGTTCCTTACCCAAGGGGTCATCCTGACTAGATCTCAGTGGATCAGCTGAGGCATTCTGATTTTACAGGCGAATTTATATCTTGTCATTTCAGGAAGTATTTCAGGAAATGTTTCCTTCACTACCATCTTCTAAGAAATATCTGATTTGTTTTTTTTAATATTTATTTTTGGCTGTGTTGGGTCTTCGTTTCTGTGCTAGGGCTTTCTCTAGTTGCGGCAAGTGGGGGCCACTCTTCATCGCGGTGTGCGGACCTCTCACTATTGCGGCCTCTCTTGTTGTGGAGCACAGGCTCCAGATGCACAGGCTCAGTAGTTGTGGATCACGGGCCTAGTTGCTCCACGGCATGTGGGATCTTCCCAGACCAGGGCTCAAACCCGTGTCTCCTGCACTGGCAGGCAGATTCTCAACCACTGTGCCACCAGGGAAGTCCTGATTTTTATAATATATGGACATAGTATAGTCCTCTCATGAGACTTACTCCATGTAAAATTCTAGATGAGATAAATTATTTGATTTTCTAACCATAAGAATAAGCAGTTTTCCTTTTGATACTAATTTTAAATTCTTACTGGTACAGGAGATTTAAAAACATTTCCAAAGAAGGGCCTATCAATGAATTCTCCACTTTTTTTTTTAAGGAGATGTTTAGATGCATCTCTGAGAAAGAAGACTTCTGGCTTCCTCTGCATTCTCCAACATTTCTTAACACCTATTGACATGTGGGATAGAGACAAATTGGTGCTGGGAAGCAGGCAGTAAGCAAGCAGAAAGTACAAAGAATAAAAGGCATGTAAACAGGTACCATATTCACTTTTTGGAGCTAACCTATTCTTTTAAGATATTGTAATACCAATACCATATTACTGATGTACTACTTCTTTCTGAAAGTTGTTAAAGTAAATGCACACTTTCTTCTTTGTACTCTACATTTTTCAAATTTCCAAAACTACAAACTAATTGCAAGTAAATAAACAAGCAAAAGCTCTATTAGTTGCCACTTCTAAGATCTGGAAGGAGTGATTTGATTGACCAGTACAAGAAACTTACTTTGGACAGGTAAGCAGCTCTAAGAAGGAACATACTTGTTTTCATTGAACAAATTACAAATCAGGGCTAATAGCTTGTTAATTAAAAGATTATCACCCTTACTTGGGTAGGTGTATTAGTCAGGGTAGACGAAGTTATACCGCAGTAACAGACAATCCCACTGGGAATCCAGGTGACCCTTCAGGCGTCAATCTTCACATGATCACTTAGAGCAACACCTCCATATCAACCATAGGCATCTACACTCCGCACACCAGAAGAAAGAGTTAGAGATCCAAACAGTAGCAATTAAATTCTTCCACCCACATAGAAAGGAATCCTATTTCATTTTCAAAGCAACACAACTTTGTTAATTTCAACTAGGCAGGGGTGCACAATTCTCCTATGGGGCCAGAAGGAGAAGAAAACTGGAAATTGGTGAATATGTGAAAATGTCTGCCTTAGTTTACAAATGAGGATCATAGTATTATCTTACACTGTCATGTTTTGCAAAATCACTTGCTTACAACTTTTTAGTGACTTCCCAGAGCCCTGAAGATAAAACACAAAGTCCTTAGCTGGGCCTTTTGCAGCAGCCCAGCACCTGCCTCTCTTTCCATGTCCTATTTGTCATGTCCTATAAGACTCTCTCTAGGAACAATAAACGTATTTTTCTCTGTTTCCTGCTTACTTTTCCTACCTTTGCACAGTCGGCTTCATCTGCTGGGATCACCCTTCCCTAACTAGCCTTACCGTCCATCTCCTTTGACAATTCTTCTTCCACAATGCCACCTACCTCCTCCAAGCCCCAGGCCTGAGGATGGGATTGTGGCTGTGGCTCTTCCTCTGAGTTTCATCAGCATCCCGGGCAAACTTTAACATAATTCTTGCTGGGTTATAATAAGCTGTTTACCTGTCTCTCCTCCCTACTGAAGATTAAAAGTACTAGAGAACAAGAACCAGATCCCACAGACCTTGATATCACCAAAAGAGCATCTAACCCAGCAGAGGGGCTTAATATCTACTTGTTCAATAAATGAATGAATGAATGGGTTTTACCTGCCTGACTCTAGCTGATTGTTCGTATTCTTCAGGGCAGTATGTTTTTCTTATGTCTTTGTACAGACAGGCATTTCATAGAGTAGTACACAAGAAATGTTTAAATGAACTGAGTTTACCTCATTTACTTTGAGTTCTATCACTAGGAATTGATTTCTGATCTCTATTACATTTAGACTTTATATGCTAGACTATGTTTAAAAACATGGAGTCACCCATAAACCACATCTGGGACTCATTTTCATGGATTTATTAAACTTCACATTTAATCAGAGTATCTACTGCCAAGGCCTCTGGTGTCATATCTTAAACCAAATATTTAAGAAACATTGTCTGCAAAACAAGCCTGCCTTTGTGCTTTGGAAACTCTTTCAAATAACATGTCATTCCCTTAACGTTGAATCTATTAAAGCCTTACAATTGCAGCAATTCACTGGACTGTATGTCCAAAAAATGTTATTTTGAAAGGATGGCATGTTTCTTCATCTGTATGTAAATTATTCCCATGTGCTTTGGATACAAAAATGGAAATTGTGGAAATGTACTTAGCCCTTAAAGAATGTGATCGATCCAGGAGGACATCATTCCAGAAAATAAGAGCAAACAGACAAAAACTCTCCTGGAGTGCTGTATGCAACTTTTCAAAATATCCAGTATAATCCTGGGAAAGGTTTACATTTTTTTACCTTTCCTAATCAGAAAGTCTTCAAAGCGTATTTTAGCAATGTGTTCAGTATCATGGATATGTTCTGTTCATGAGCTATGAGGTATAGCTGACCTTTGATATCACAGGTTAACTCTGAGAATGACTTCGTGAAATGTTTTCACACCAGGAAGTTTCACGTAGAACAGAGTCAGTTACACTCCTATCTACAATTTACGTCCAACAGGGCCATTAGAGGCTTCGATGCTTTGAAGTTAATAGCATGAAACTTCTCCAGAACAAACATTTAAATTTTTTTCTACTAATTTCCTTAAAGCTCATGCAATAAATGAAATCATCTCTTTTGAATGACATGGTAATGAATCACAGATATCAATGGGTCCAGAATTACTGGAAATCCTAACATGGCTCATAAGAAGTAAGAATTACATTATTTTATTTTATTATTTTATTATTATTTTTTTGTGGTACACGGGCCTCTCACTGCTGTGGCCTCTCCCGTTGCGGAGCACAGGCTCCGGACGCGCAGGCTCAGCGGCCATGGCTCACGGGCCCAGCCGCTCCACGGCATGTGGGATCTTCCCGGATCGGGGAACGAACCCGTGTCCCCTGCATCGGCAGGCGGACTCTCAACCACTGTGCCACCAGGGAAGCCCAGAATTACATTATTTTAAGATTTTCTTTTTATTTTAAAACTCTAATAATAAATAGCATAATGGGCACATATATTCAGACTTTTTTCTCAATGAATATCTTTCCTTAAAAGATAGAAACCATTACATAGTCTCATAAGATGAAGGGTGACTGGTGCCACGTTAGGAGTTTTACATGTATTATTGTTAGTATTTATTAACATTTAGTGAAGGAAGTAACTGAAGTTAAGCAGTTTCCTCATGACCCAGAGGACAGAGCTATGATTCTATTTGAATATGGGGTATTGTGGGCTCACGCTCTTTCTCTTTCCCCCTATTGCCATCAGTCAAGGCCACACTTATATTTTTTTTTAGAAAAAGATAACTAGCTTGCAGTTGTGAGGTTCACAACCCTTCCACTCCACTCGTTGATTTTCCCCACCTATTTAGTGTGTCTTAGATCTATGGAAAATCCATGTGTTTTGGGTACTGCTTCTGAGATTGGGGGTAGCACACATGTTGTGTTCATGACATCTTTGCCTATAGTATGAAATATAAGCACAGTGGACATTAGTAAGTAGCCTTGAATCTCCTGAACTCGCTCATCACCCTAACGTAACTCTCCCAGCAGAGATGAGAACGTCTCTAATCTTCCACCAGTATTTTTCATGCCAGAAGAAATCGAACCTATCTGCGTGGTATCTGGACAAGTAGCCTGAAGTTATGGTGTCAAATACAAATTTTTTAATGCCTCCAGTTTTATTTTTAAAATCTATGTGTTCTGGCCCTTTACCTTTCTCTGTTTTTTTCTTCAACATAAAAATAGGTTCTTTTTCTCCAAATTTTTGGCTTTGACTCTGCTTTTACTATTCCATCATCTGCATGTCGCTGCTTGAGAGGCACAGTCATACAGTATAGAAAATGCTTTTCCCCCAGCACATTTAGATTCAAATGAGGTAGTGGTTTGCTTTCCACCAGATATTTACATGGCTTGTTCCCTTCAAGTCTTCACTCAGAAGTCACCTCATGTAGCATTTGCTAGACAACAGCTTGAGAGCTAGACTTCATGTCAACTCCCAGCATTGCTATATTTTTCCTTCTCTTACTTACCACAATCTAATGTACTTCATAATTTATCTCTTCATCTTAATGTCCATATTCCTCCAACTAAAATGTTAACTGCATAAGAAAAGTTGTTCTGTTTTGTTTCCTGTTATATCCTCAGAGCCTAGAACAACACTTAATGTATAGCAGATGCTCAATTCAGATTTGTAGGAAGAAAACAGATGAATTCCCCTTGCTGTAAATCTGCAAAGAGTCATTGTTTAGAAGTATTCTTGAAGTTTATGGTTCCTGCACAACCAAGTATATTCCCTGTGGAGCCACCAATAACATTCCATATTAAATGTACATTATTTTATAAAGAGGTAGAACTATAGTGACTCTTCACCCTGTCTCTAGCTCTTTCCAGCTGAGCTGAAGTGAGGTACTCCTGGGTTCCTTCCTTCCATAAGTTCCCATTCCTTGCCTTGTCAGTTTACACTTTCCTCCCTTTAGCTGATTTCATTTGCAAATATAGCAATGCTGATCTGTGCTTGACATTGTGTGGCTTCAGTGTTTATTTTCTTTATGTCCACTTTGCTATTTTAGCTCCTTCTTTAGTTCAATAGAATGCCTTGTTCTCTCAGGATGTCAGCAACTAAAAGAAGGGTACGCCAACCATAATGGTTAGTGTAAAATGCTTATATTAGCTCATAAGACATACATAAATGGATGTAAACCTACTGACGAAATTATTTTGGAAGTATATTCGATAAACCATCATTGCACTGTAAACATATGACAAAAGCTGGCCACAGTCTTCAACTCTGCTCAGTGTCTCTGTGGCTTTTAAGACACCTAGCCAATTATCAAAGATGGCAGGACTGGCACGTAAAGATTCTCAATCCCAAGATGCCAACAGGACCAGGAAATGATATTCATGGTGTGATATCATTGCAACAAGTGTCTACCAGTGTAGGGGTTGAGGATGGATAACATAAAGTGCAAATGGGTATAAAAACAGAGCACGTGATATTTTCAGTAGTTACTACATTTCTTAGAATGGCATAAAGGATCTTATGGATGAAAGCGTAAATCACAGCCGTACAAAGTTTCATTTTACAGTGCTCCATATTGTAAGACTAGGTTTAGCAAAAAACCTTTTGGTTTAGGTTTACTCTTGGGGAATCTTGTGATGTAGTGAGCAAGGAACATTAGATCAAAGACTTCTCTGCCTGAAAAAGTTTATGTATTTCAGCATTCTGCTCTGCTTCATTGTCTTATTTGACAAATCTTTATATAAAGGATTTCTAAAGATAGTGTTCCATATAACATTTCATTAAGGTTTTATTTATTAGAAAACAGACCACCCATTGTTTAAAAATATAAGTGACAGTCATTTTATATGTTTACCTCCTTGACTCCGTCCTTCCTTCCTTCCTTTATTTTTTCCCTGCCTATTTATAAAAAGGACTTGCAGTGTCTTACAAAAAGTATAAAGTCAATAAAGCCTTTTCTTAAATTAAGATCTTTAAAAATGGAAAATTGGAGGAAGAGAAAGTGGATATTCCAGTAATAAGGGTCACTGTGTTTTCTCTAAAGGAGCACAGAAATCTGTGTCATAGATAAATGGTGGCCAGTCTTAGCAGTAAAACAAGAAAAAATGTTAGATGAGAAGAACACAACATCCATTTCTCAGGGAAGACAGAGTTTTCCTTGTACCAAATCCTGAACTGTACTTCCTTGGGGCATACTGTTTGGATAAAGAACAGTGAGTGCTATAATAGCTTGTGTCTTTAACACCATTTCACAGCAGAGAAGAATTCCCAAGCCATGGAGATGGCCCTGTGCAAGTAACCTCTCTCCACCTCGGAGCTCTCTGCTCTCGTATTTGGAAACCACAAGTATATCCCTTGTAGGATTGTTGTGCTGCTTACAGGAGGGACTCTTCATCCAGTGGACACCTAGCATGAAATAAATATATAAAGAATGAGAGAGAATTTGTATACAAAGTCAAAGTCAAAACATGATGACGTGGGTTAGGAATTCAGTCCCAATTCTGCGAGGTGCTCTATCTCAGGTGTGCAGGCCTGAGATGTCATGTGATGCTCACTGCCCCTCAGGGGAGCTCAGTGTAGTCAGAAAAGGGAAGAAATAGCATTTACATTGGGTTCTGTGAAAGCTTATTAAAAAAATATTATCAAGGACAGGGTTCATAAACTCTGGAAAGCAGCCAGAAAGAACATAGAACATTAAAATAACTTTAGAAGAACTAAGGAACTGTCTATCCACCTGAAGTGGGACCATTCCACCTCCTCCAGCAAACAACTTGAGGTGACCAGGGTCCCATGGAGCACAGATTGTCCCATCTAATGAAGCTCCTGCTCTCCCGTCACTAGCTGGAAACAGGGTCAGGGTGTTTCATCCCTTGACACAAGGAGTGAGGATCATGGGGTATTCTCATCTGTCTTGGAATACCCTCATTACAGTTGGGATCTAAGTGGCAGAAAAGACGTGGATTTGCTTGCATACCCTCCTCAGGATCTGAAAATGTCAGTGGTGCCAGTGGTGGACTCCTTTTGGTTCAGTCCCCAAAGGCTTGGGTTGAAAGAGAGTCCACAGAGGATCAGTAATCTTACAGATTTTCAACAAGTTGGGGATGAGGGGTAGCGAGCAAGACGACCTTAAGGAAAGAATTATACTTGTTGCCAGGGGACCAGTGTATTCCTTTAGCTCTTTTCCCTATACTTTTCCACAAATATATGTACTTTCACCTTGTGTGTTTCATCTTCTTACACTCTTACCCCCTCAGAAGTTTAGAATGAAAATACATTTATTCAGATGTTACATACCCTTTGTTTTTCTTATTTTTATGCCAGCATTCTGAATTACTGTGTTGAACATAGAAACAGGATCCTACAGTCTTTGTAGTCAAGCTTGGCTCATGTCTTTTTGGAAAGTGAGACCTGCTTCTGACTTAGGTGTCGACATTGTTTCACGGTTAACCTTCATGACACAGTTTCAGTTGTTTCACTGTGTTCCTTCCTCAGTGGAGACTTGGAAGAAATGATGTCTAAGGAAAACTGCCCATCACAGAATTAGAAATCATAGCCTTCGCTTCCAAGTGCTAATTTAATAGTATTTCTTTAGATTTTATAAAAATTATTCCTCAAGTTCAGCCATCTTTCCTAGTGGAAATTTCTGAAAATATAGTAATTAAAAACTTAGAGCTTGAATTAAATAGTCTGGGTGCATATTCTGGCCCTGTCACTAGCCAGCTATGTGACCTTGGGTGGGGCAACTTCTCTTAAGTCATAAATGTCCTTCTCTATTAAGTTAGGGTTGGAGCGATCACGGTCCCTATTTTATAAGGTTGTTGTAAAGTTTCAAGAAGAAGATGATACAAGTAAGGCACTTAGAACAGTGCTTAGCATGTTGTAAGTAGCTTATAAGTTAGGCATTATGTATTCTCAGATAGAACTTGAGTCAAACTTGAAACAGTGGTACAAGGTAAAGAGCATGGGCCTTATTAATGGTTACTTTCTAGTTCTGTGACCTTGGGGTCTGAGACTCAGTTTCCTCATCTCAAAAATGGGAACAATAATAATTGGTATGTAGGATGGTGATAAGAATGTAATGAGATGGTTCCAGTGAAGAACTTGTTGTCCCTGGAGGCTGGCACCTAGGAAATGTAAGCTATGCCACCTCTCCTCTGTTCTGCTTCTTATGGTTGGTTGTCAGTTGCCCCAAGTGGTAGAGCTCGTGTGTATAACACCTAGCATTATGCCAAGTACGTGGCAAGTGCTCAAAAAACTGTAGCTATTATTACATTCCATACTTTGCTTCATTTGTTATCAACTCAGTAGATAACACAGTGCTCCATGAGGGTCTGCTGGAAGGAAGGTTTATTTTAGAAGCTTTGTTTCCTCCAGGTTTTGCTTTGTAATGCTTGACTTATCTTTCATTTTTTTTCAATCAACGGTTACTACACTGGTTCCTGAAATATTAGGTATCATTTATTGTGCTCTGTTAATCTTTCTCAGTTAGTGGCATAAAAAATATTTTAAATTTCTATTTGAAAACTCGCACTAAGCATTCATTTAAATGTTGCTCAAAATGTTATATAATATTTAAAAAAGTACATGTTCTTTCTGAAATTAGTCCTGAAGAACTCCCTGGATCCAGAGCCCCAGGTAGTGAGAATGGAGACAAACAGCTGAGAAGTGTTTCTGTTATAAATCTTACTGCTGATTTTGAATTTCATGAAACACCTATTAAATCACTTAGCAGTTAGATTATGAGGGGTGGGGGGGGTTGCCTGCTCACTCTTTTAAAGCTGGAAGTGGAAAAGTACTCCCTGGTGATTAGGAAAAATGATCACAGAGGTGTGCATTGTTGGCATGGAGACCCATCTATGAGACGATGGTGTTTCTCTTGGGAGATGGTGAAAACTTGAGAGAGGATGCTTTATTTCTCACCTGCTAAAATGTCTTTCCCAGTTTTCCGTGGTGAGAGAAAATGAGACACAGTCATGTCTAACAGTTGGTGAAACAGTTACATATGTATGTAACTATTATATATATATATATATATATATATATATATATATATATATATATAAATAAAGAGACAGAGAATGTATTTTATTAATTATATATAATAGAATGCTATTTACTAAAACTCCTGATTAAATGATGCCTTTCTGTAAAAATATATATTCGTGTGTGTGTATATATATATGTATATATATGTAACATTGACATAAGTTGAAGTATATAACCTTGATAAAGCAATGTCTGTTGGGAAAAAAAGTGGAAAAGTTGCTTTTCCAAAAAAACAGCTCTGCAAAAGACATCAGAGAATTTCTTTGAAAGTGTTTACAAACACTTCACACACTTTGAAGAATAAAGAGCTGGTATGTTATTTAAAATTTTATAAAGTTTGTGAACAGAAAGTCAACTTTACATTTATTGTATGAACTAGACCTAACTGCAATAGAAAATCTCTAACCAATCTTAACATTAAAGAGATAGAATCCTAAGTATAGTATTAATAAATTGAATCCTGCATTTTGTTAAAAGATTCATGCTCATGTCAAATAAGAATGATTCTATACATAAACATGTGGTTCATTGTGAGGGAGTCTGCTCACAGAATCCATCATATAAATAGGTTAAAAGAGAGCAAGAGGTTTGCAATGACAAATGTCAGAATTTGACTAGCATGTAATTACCCATTCATTGTTTTAAAAAGCAAAACTCAAGTGAAATAGCAGCAGAATTATAGTGTCTATCTCAACAGCCAAAAATATTTTAAATGAGTCATTTCTATTAAAATAAGCTCAATTATAAGCTCTATCATGTAATATTAATATTTTAATATTATGGAAAGTTCTAGATAGTACAATTATTTGAATCATAAAATATAAAACGTAAAGTGAATTTACTACTCTTTGGGTACATACATGGAAAAAAAAACTAGTTGAAAGATTATTAGAAATAATGCAGAGATTCAGTAAGGTGGCCAAATACAAAAATACATGGACATCATTAGCTTTTCTATAAAAGAGTAATAATATCAGTTATAAATTATAATGAAAAAACTAAAATACCTTTTAAATAACACAAGATTGCTGTCACAAAAACCTACTGTACCTATGAATGAAAATAATAAGAAATCAGAATTTGTCATCAAGAAACCAATAAATTGTAACTAAAAGAAAACTCAGAGACATAATACTATCTCATACTAATTATGCATTTAAATACCTTACACATTGCATATTAAATCGTCTGTTAATTCTATACAATCCTATGAAGTAGCTAGTTGTTATTATCTTAATTTTACAAATTTGATAACTAAGATTCAGAGAAATTAAGCCACTTGTCCAAGATCATAGATCTGGTAAGAGCTAAAGCTATGCAGAATCTATGCAGACTATTTCTGCACTTACTGTGTATGGGAAGACCTATTTAAGACCTTAAAAATGTCATTTCTGGCCAATTAAATCTACACAATTTATTCAGTTATACTCAGTACCAGTGAGATATTATTTTTATTTTGATTGTTTCAAAAGTTTACCCAAAAGGATAAATATATGAGAAAGCAAAAAAGTTAAAAACTTGAAGCACAATGGGTGAAGGGTAGATAGATGGAGAACTCACCGTTTCAGAAATTATAACATGTTATAAAACTATAAGAATTAGGACAGTGGTTTAGGTGAAGAATTAAAGATCATTTGAAAAGGCTGTAGATTCCAAATAAGACTCGTGTGTGTGTGTGTTTGTGTGTGTGTGTGTATCCATGCATATACACATATACACTTATTATGTGATTAGCATTTTATTCAATGGAAAAATAAAAGAGATAGTTTTCAATAAATGGTGTTGAGGCAATAGCTAATTATTTGGGAAAATAATATAAACTTAGATTCCTTCCTTATATCTTACATAAAAATATATATTAAATAAGGTTTTAATGAAGATAAAATAATACTATTTATTAATATATATTTTTTAATGTAACAACTAAACTATTAAATTACTATAAAAAATATAGGTGAATACTCATTTAATTTCAAAGTGGGAAAGTATTTCTAAGCCTGTCACCAGAGCTAAAAAACATTAAGAAAATGTTTTACAAATATGTGTACATTTAAAAAATCAAATATTTAGGCACATCAAAAAACACCATAAATAAAATGTAAAGGCACATGACAAACCAAGGAATCTGTTTCCAACACTGCTAAAGGGGCATTACCTTTGGCAGTGAAAATTTGAAACAGACTTTCTAGAAGGCAATTGAATAATCATTACCAAACACCTTAAAAAAAAAAAAACTTTGTGAACCAGCAATTTCTCTTTTAAGAATTTAACCTAAAAAAGTAATTAGGGACATATGAAAAGATTTACAACCATCATTGTTTATGATAGTTGAAAATTGGAAATGGGTCAAATATGCAGCAATATCAAGGTAAATGCATATGATGGAATATTGATGTACAAGGATAATTTTTAACATGGTAGATAGTCACGGTATGTTAAATAAAAAAGTATGTAAACAGTACATAAAATGAGAGAGTGCTTTTAAATATGAGAACTATGCATATACAGCTATATGTATATACTAATTCATAGGAAAATACCTGGAAGGATATTCCAAAATACTAACAGTAGCTATGGCTCAGGGTATTATAGTTGATTTTTATATTCCTGGTGAAGTAACCTCTCTGAGACTTAGTCTCTTTACCTGTGAAATAAAAGTCATACTAGATTAATCCTAAAGTCTTTTCAGCAAACGTGTCTCATAATTCTAAGGATTAATGATAGTTAATAATCTTGAGAAAATGGTTAATGCTTTTTTTCCATTGAACTTTGGAGGTAGTAGAGTAAAACCAGGTTTATCCTGAGCTATCCCTTGTTTTAGTTAAAATTCAAAGCCCAGTGTCCATTTATAAAGTGTGTGTATATGTTGTGCTTTCTTTTATGAATGTCTTTTTGGTGTGGTGTGAGGTGGAGTGGGTAGAGTTGCATTAAACTTAGGTACATTTCCCTATAGAATTCTTAGAAACACAAAGAAATCTTGTTAATATGTAATATACATTTTAGAGTTTCATCTACCATTTGGAACCCTTCCAACGGTTCTTGTTTTTGGACAATTTCTTTAATCAAAATTCACATGGATAAACTATAAGAGATTCAATGCTTGTAAAAAGTCCTTTTGCTAAAGAGAGATTTGTGTGTGCTTTAAAAATTGCTGGAAAAATGATTGTTATTATTTAATGAATATTGCTCTACTCTTATTTCTCGCTAATAGTGGAATTGCCTGGAAAATGATAAGGACTAATATTTCAAGTGATTATTCAGAACCTTATTGTGCTAGTGAAATCAAAAACATACTCAGTTTTAATTTGCTGTTAAATACCCAGTATTCACAGTGGTTGTTTGGAGGCCACATACAATGGTAGCAAAGTGGCTTTTGAAAAATGCTTTGCCTCATTCTTGCTGAATCTAGGTTGTCAAGTGGTAAACCTGGCAGACGTCATGAAACTCCAAGAGGGAACATATTTTATTTGCCTTGCACCCCCAGAGGATTTGGCCAATTATTGCTATTTGTTTAATGTTGGTGTTGACATAGTGCCTGTGCCCTGAGGAACCCCAGGTGCTTTATAAAATTAGTCAGCAATTCACATCACAGCCTTCACGCCAGAGAGTGTACACTGAAAATAATAATGATTCATGGAACCTACAGCTATCCCTAACTCATATTTCTGTTTGCCCAGTGAAACAAAACAAATAGGCCAGTCCCCTCAGAGAGCCAGCAGTAAAAGGTTCTAGTGTGGAGGAGGGGGGCATCAATGGGAGTTTCTCCCTTGTGTAAATAGGTGAACTCCTGTCAGGAAAATTTGCCCTGCACCCTACCGGTGAGCCTGACTGTACTCTCTTTCAGGACCCATACCTTCCTCAATAAGGAACTCACTGTCTTTAGATCTTTGCTCAAATATCACTTTCGTAATAATACCGTCCCTGACCATCTATTTAAAAAACAGCAAAACATAACAAGACAAAACCCATCATCAACCCAGACATTGTATATTCTTTTTCCTGCATTAGTGTTCTCTATAGCACATGTTGCTATCCAATATATTTACATGATCTCTTTATTCATTCACTGTTGACTCCCTCCTACAGATGATAAATTTTATGAAAGTAGACCGTTTGTCAGTTTTGTTCAATTATGAATCTTCAGCAGGTGCCTGGCACAGAATAGGTCTGTGGTAAGCATTTGTTGAGTGAATGAATGTACGAATGAATGAATGAAGTTGCTGCAATAGTGCAGCAAGAAACAATTGGATTCTCTTACTGTCAATCAAATACAAAGGCAGTAAAGAGAGGGATAAGTAGGGCTTCCTTGGTGGCACAGTGGTTGAGAGTCCGCCTGCCGATGCGGGGGACAGGGGTTCGTGCCCCGGTCCGGGAAGATCCCACATGCCGCAGAGCGGCTGGGCCCGTGAGCCATGGCCGCTGAGCTTGCGCGTCCGGAGCCTGTGCTCCGCAATGGGAGAGGCCACAACCGTGAGAGGCCCGCGTACCGCAAAAAAAAAAAAAAGAGGTATAAGTAAGCAAGAGTGGACTTGCATCATATCAATAGAATGTTTCTTAACATTGAAAAGATCCATATGGTGAAGTGGTATATCAGTCAGACTGTTCTCCCCCATTAGTTGCAAGTAATAGAAACTAAATATTTAAACCAACAGAAAGATGGCTTATGGAATCTTGAAACTGGGAAATCCAAGGAGTGCAGCTGATTTTCATGGGCACAAGGCTTGCTCATGTGCTCTTGCAATGTGATGAGCACGTTGGTCTGTCTTTCGCAATCTCTATCCCTCTCTGCATTGCTGGCTTTCACATTGCTGGCTTTCCCTATGTGGTGGCAAAGAAAGCTAAGGCAGCAAGTGGCATGACTCTGCCTGTCGTAATTCCAGTGGCATAAGAGCATATATTTCCCAATGGCTCCAATGAAGACTCAGTCCTGACACAGATGGGTGGACTTGGAGTGCCAGCCTTCAACAGTCATGTGACTAACCAGGCCTCTGTGTGTCCCAGTCACAGACATCAGTTCCATCCTTTAGAGGTCGTTCTCCAACAAGAAATTTTATCAGAATAAGAAAGGAAAGACGCATGACAAATCTGCAGAGATGCACTGTAACCAGAACAATGTCATATTTAAAGAATTTCTCATTTCAATGAGGCAGAATATAATTCCAGATCTTCCAATGTTCTAATTTTATAATATCCAATGGCCATATATTTAATAGGCTAATTGTGAAAATTATATTTTTAGAGGGAAAAAATTAACTTCTGCTTTATTTTCAGTGGCAGGTCCTCTCTACTGGTTTACCTACATGACAGTGAGATATTGTTCCTACCTTAGTGAAAAGGAGATAAAAACATGGGGAAAAAAAGCTCAGTTTTGGCTGTGCAATAAGGAAATGTTTATTCAAGGTTGTTGTTATTTTCTTCACATATAATTTAATAATTCTTATTATCTTATTTTGCCTTATTAGTCATATTTTATGTAGGAAACATGTTATATTCTAATTATTTTCTATATTTGTTTTAAAAAGAGACTACTTAGAATATACTAGATCAGATAGAGAAGGAAAAATACTGTATAATATCACTTATATGTGGAATCTAAAAAATACAACAAACTAGTGAATATAACAAAAAAGAAGCAGACTCACAGGTATAGAGAACAAACTGGTGGTTACCAATGGGGAGAGGGAAGAGGGGAGGGGCAATATAAGGGTAGGGGGTTAAGAGGTACAAACTATTAGGCATAAAATAAGCTACAAGGATATATTGTACAGCATGGAGAATATAGCTAATATTTTATAATAACTATAAATGGTGTATAACCTTTAAAAATTATGAATCACTATATTAGCCCTGTAACTTATACAATATTGTACATCAACTATACTTCAGTAAAAAACTAAAAAGAAAAAAAAAAGAATGTACTAGAAACCCTAAAATTTTCAGTTCCAAGTACTGGAATTTAGATTGTTGATATACTGGTACTTCTCTTTCCTATAAAAATTTTATGGAAGTTCATGGATAAATACAATTCATAGATAATGCTAAAACTTCATTTCAAGCATTACTTCTTGCCTCTTTCTGTACCGAGAAATACTTGACCAAGACTCCAGAACTGAAGGTATTTGATTTCCACTCCTCATTATTGCATTTGTGTCTGTTGCAGACTAGTTAGAGCTAGAGGAATAACGAGATAGTATGCAGAAATCAACATCCTATTAATTCAGCGGCAGGGTGGCTGAGGCATCAAGGCATGCCCCGGTTGCCATAACAACACAACAGCTGTGTGAACCAATGTTAGTTATGCTGTACCATATGAGAAGGGCATTCCTGATATTAGCTTTGATACCAATACTAATTCGGTACTAACTCAGTAGTGTAATATGACTATCTACCGAAGTATCCACCTAGATTCAGGAAATTACTCAGTTGAATCAGCTAATTCAGCGTTAAAGCAAAGAAGTTTTGTGGGTCAGCATTTCTAACTTAGTGTTTTTCTTAGTTCATCTTCCTTCATTCCTCTGAAATTGTGATTATTTCTCAGTTGTTGCTTTCCGAGTAAAAGCAGAAAGGAAGGCTTTCATAAGAAATCCTTTCTTTCATGGCCCAGTTGGATTGGATTTGTGATTGATATTCATGGATGTGCTACCAATATCCAATCCAATTGATAAGAATTTTCAGTGTTTTTTGTTTGTTTGTTTGTTTCTGAGGGATTGGTTTTTGTGGTGGGAGAGAAGAAATAAAAGGCACACAACATTCATGTGTCCCTAACATCCCAACAAAAAATAATGCCATAGAAAATTTATAAAAATTAAAAATAGCCCAGCTCGAGGCTGTACCATGACTTTTGTGGGCCCTACACACTTTGGGCTCTGTGGGCCTCTTTTTCCATTAAAAAAATACTAAAAATTACACTTTATAACCGCCTTGATATACAGAGAAATGTAATCTAAGCTGGATTATAATCATTTCGTTTCTGATTTTAAAAGAAATTGAAACATTTTCGAGGACTCCTAAAAGTATTCTGGGCCCAGGGCAGGGTACCTACTGTGCTGTACCTACTGGTGGTAGGAGGTAAGCTGCCTCTGTTGTAGCTCAGTTGGTTACATTTTAAGCCAAACAACTGTCTTCTGCCTATTGTTCTTTTTAGTTTAAATGTATTTTTATAATTGACATTAGTTGCTCCACGTGGGGTGGGAGTTGGGGGGAGCGAGGGTTTGGAATAAGCTGCTCTTAGGCTCCATCAGCAAAGTTATTCCTGAAAATCAGTATCAGGTTTGGGGCCTGTAGTCTCTTTTCACAGGATTTAAAGCTATTTTACTTAGTTTGTCAATATCCGTGTTCTTCAAAGGTTTGCGTTTTTATATGACCGATGCTGTGAAAGGAAATGCCATCATGATTATGTTTACATTATGCGTTTGTACAGGAAGGAAAAACTAGAATTTTTCATGCAGAGAGCACTTAGGGGTTTACTCAATATACTTTTTCGAAGTAAAATTGATGCTGGAATATTTCTCTCGTAATCCAGATGAAAAGCCAGCCTCTAGTTGAACAAAGTAAATGCTCATTCATGTGTTTAATAAAAACTCTGCTCCTCCCACTGAGGCTGACTTTTATCTGAATCTTTAGTTTCCTCTTATTTTTTGGTTTTTGGGAAACAGAGCTAACTTGGATACATGAATTCTGTCAACGAGTATTTCTTGAGAACCTCTTGGTCGTTAACTATCTAGAATGAAATGGGTGAACTAATTCCAACACCCATTCTTCTGCCAAACATCAAATAAAATCCAACAGTTTTTGCTCGCTAGGTGTTGAAATTTGACGGTTCTGCACTGAAATCCAGTGTCGTTGCTCCTGGCTGTACGGCTTCAATTCATTCTTGACGTTTCTGATTGTCCACCAGATGCCAATCACTGTTCAAGGCACTGAGGGCGAAAAGGTGAATAAGATGCAATCCCCACCTTTAAGGAAATCACACTTTAAAAGGAAGACAGGCAAGTGAAAAGCTTATGAAAAGAACAATGAGAAATGCAGGGATAAAAGGAAGGTATATGAGCATCTCTTAAATTAGGTTATCCCATCAAGCAAACCTTCTTGGAGGAAGCGATGTTTTGGTGCATCTCTTTACCACTGAGCCTCTTTTGCTCTGTATGTAATTGGACAGTAACCTGCTAGGGTTAAAGATGAAAATGTATGAAATCATGTAGCATCAAGCCTGGGACATGCTTTTTGCACCATAGTTTGCACTTCCATCATTACTTATTTTCTTATAAAGAGATGTGAAAAGGAAAAGATGGAGGAAATGACAAATCTCCAATTAGATAATCAGTCCCTGAATGAAACAGGTAAGAATATAGGGCTTCCCTGGTAGTGCAGTGGCTAAGAATCCACCTGCCAATGCAGGGGACACGGGTTCGAGCCCTGGTCTGGGAAGATCCCACATGCCCATGCCGCAGAGCAACGAAGCCCGTGCGCCACAACTACTGAGCCTGTGGTCTAGAGCCCGCGAGCCACAACTACTGAGCCCACCTGCCACAACTACTGAAGCCCGTGCGCCTAGAGCCCATGCTCCACAACAAGAGAAGCCACGGCAATGAGAAGCCCACACACTACAACAGAGTAGTAGCCCCTGCTAGCCGCAACTAGAGAAAGCCCGCACACGGCAATGAAGCCCCAGCACAGCCAAAAATAAGTAAAATAAACAATTTTTTAAAAAAAGAATATATATTGTTCATGTTTCATGGACTATGTATATTTGTGTTTCACTAGGAGAGTCTGTTAATACATTCATATGTATCATTTATCCCAGGTGGCTCTGTCTGTTCCAAAACAGTGATGACAAAAACAAAACAAAGCTCAAACATTAATGATTGGAATTTTCTGTTTCCATGCATATATTTGGTTGTGATGTAGAGAGTGCTAGAAAATGAAATGCTTCATGTTAGAGGAATCAATCTATGTTTTTTTTAATTTTATTTTTTTATTGAAGTATAGTTGATTTACGATATGTTAGTTTCAGGTGTACAGCAAAATGATTCAGATATGTATTTTATTTTTCAGATTCTTTTCCCTTATAGGTTATTAAAAAATATTGAGTAGAGTTCCCTGTGCCATATAGTAGGTCCTTGTTGGCTATCTATTTTATACATAATAGTGTGTATATTAATCCCAAACTCCTAATTTATCCCCCTCCTTTCCCCTTTGGTAGCCATAAGTTTGTTTTCTATGTCTGTGGGTCTATTTCTGTTTTGCGTATAAGTTCATTTGTATCATTTAACATTTTTTATTTATTTTTATTTACTTTTAGATTCCACATATAAGCAATATAGAGTCAGTTTGTTGAAGGAAATAAACTAATACTTGGGAGGCATCATCATGTAATACTCACACCTAGAAATTGTACCTCTGTTCTGTCTATAGGTTGCTGACTTGGACGGGAGTTACACTTAGAGCACCCAGTGACACTACAGATGACATTTGAAGAAGCACTTGTTATCCCAGCTTCCTAACAGATCACCTCCCCTAGTACCCACTGTGGAGATAGCTTTTACTTAATAGCTTTAGATCTCCCAGACTAACCAACCACTAATAGCACAGGCTACCATGTGGTGGTAGGAATCTCTCTCTGTTGCTCCGAATATAACTAATAGTGATGGGTTTCTTGTTTTTGTCCTTTCCTTTCTGTGTGGCCAGCAGCAAAGACTGTTTCTCATCAGTTTCACATATCCAAGTTCTGTTTATCTCTCATGCCGACAGATTTAAAGAGTCACATCTTGGGTTCGTTGTCTCCTGTGTCCCTCTCTAAAGTCCAAGTCAGAATAGGAACGCTCATGACCAAGGCTGGTGAGAAGCCCCTTTTCCAGCACTTCTCTATATAGCTGTCCTCTCTGTCCACACTAGGGACCAGAAAATTCTGCCTAAATCCAGAGCAACTGTGGCCTTTAGCAGTCTTGTAAGCGTTTGCCTTCTGGCATGGGTAGAACTAGCGTCACCTGGGTAATTCAGTCCTCGAGCTTCTTCCATGAATGAGAGAATCCAATAATTGGCTGCCTCTTCCTTGTGCCCAGTGTCCTTTGATGCAGGGTGCTGAATGGTGACGGTCCATCTTCGTATCCTCCCCGCTTCTGCCACTACAGGATTTATGGTCTGCACGCCCCAGTTGTGAAGCTGGCCTGTGGTATTTTGCTGCCGCAGGCCTGTGGATGTTTAGAATTGTGTGTTTATATTTCCAGGGCTACAGTTTGAAAGTCGAGGGAGCAAACAGATAGCAAAGAATTCATAGGTCAAGCTGCTACTGCTTCCTCCTCGGAGGACTTGTTTTCTGCCTGTTATCGTCCATACCTACGTTCCTATGGAGCTTCTGGTTTTATGACTTTCATTTCTTTGGTTAGATGCTTTCACGTGGGTTTTTCTGTAAGAAATCCCCATAGAAGAGGTGTTTACATGAAGAGATGGGGGAGTGGAGTTTGCCTGACACAAGGAACCTCGGAAACTTCCCCGTAATGAAAAGGTCTAGCTTGTGGGTGGGCGCCCTTCCATCCAGACAGACGGGAATGTGACTTGGCAGCCAGAGACACATGGACTTGTGACCACTGGTAAAGGCACCTCACTAGAAAAATCCCAGCAGCTGGGCCTGTTCATCTCTTCTGAATGTACTGGCAGGCATGGGACTGCTTTAAATCTATACTAGATTCCTTTTATGCCATTGTAGTCATTATTTTCCTCCTCAAGGATTCCCTTATGTGGATGCCCTTAATTAAACCCTTTTTGCCTGCTCCCCTCTTGACCGCGGTGACTTAAATATGAACGTGAATTTCACTAATCGTGAAAGAAATCAACATGGGCTTGGTGAGGCCATTTCCACTCCATTTGGTCCTTTCCTTCTAAGAATTCAAACAAGTCTTTGCACCTAAATGGATGCTTTTAGGCACTTAACAGTTATCATGAACTCAGTGTCCTTAGAGCAGTTGCCAAACTACGCTCCTAAAACTCAGGTGGTGTGATTGCCCGCCCCTCTCCCTGCTCCAGCTCTGGATGGATAAATGCCCTGCATCACAACCAGCACCTGAGTACAGCATCATTTATTTTGGTGTCACTGCATGACGAAAGCCCAGCTGGCATTAGCTCAAGTTATGCAGCTGGCTATTAATTGAAGAAAACTTCTCTGTGAGTCCTCAGTCAAACAAAATCTGATTCAGCATATCCTTTTCACTCGCCTCCCTTCTATTATACCAGAAGAACAAACGTAAATAACTCCCACTGGGCTCAGCTTCTCATGGCTTGTAAATTAGCTGGCAGCATGCAGACTGATGACATTGATGCTTTCTGGGCTGCTCTTCTTAATTGATTTTTATTTCTAGAAGAGGTTTGGGCGTCTCATTTCTGAGGCTTTAGTGTTGTCCAGTGGACAGAAATATTGTAGCCTGCCTTTGTTCTTATATCTTGCATAGCTAATTTTCAAAGTCATTTCAACACAATTTCAAATGACATCACCTGTAGGTAGGTGCTGGTCTTCTGTGAGTTGATGTTCTGTTTTTCTATCATACGTGATTGTGCTTGTGGTTGTATTTTAAACAGAACTTCAAGAGAGATTTGTTCGGGATTTTAGAAATATAAACATGTAACACGTAGCACATGGTGTGCCAAACATTTCTGATGAGTGCATTTTGTAACTCTTAAAGTATGAAACTACTTGGTGTGAGGAGATGCTATAATATGTTAAAAATCGTGGAACTTTTCCATAAAATAAAATTCTGTACAGAAATGATGTAGGAGAATTCTTGCAGGAGTGCTAAAATAGTATATCCATTTGATCCTCCCTGGATATGAGAATTCACCAGTTATATTCTTCTGTAGAAATATGTTTCAGCACCGAGGACCTCTTCAGTGCCCTCCCCCACCCCAATTTCTGTTCTTTGTACAGTGTGCTTGTTGGGTGCTGAATGACTAGTCATTATTATACCCTGAGCCCTGAAAATGAACTTAAGACGTCAAAATTGTACCTTTTAGGAATTAGGGTGTCAATAAAGGGCTCAGTGGGATTTTAGGAACAGAGACTGAGAAAGAAATCAGAACTTGGCAGAAAAGAATAGAACTCTGGTGCTAAGAGACCTGGGAGAACTGCCTTGTCCCTAGAAGCTGGTCTTGTGACTTATTAGAGGAACAGTATCCAAAGGGCATCAGAGAGCCTGGCTTGGATTAGGCTGTCTTGGGTTACAGGAGCTCCAAAGCTAGAACTGGAAATAAAGCATCATGGTACGAAGCGCTCCTAATTCGAACATCTGATGCAGGGTCTAGTGTCTGTGAAGTAGGCCTTAGAGGTTTGAGTGATCTGGGAAGAGAGTAGATTATGCAGGAGCCAGAAGCCACAGCTGACCTCTAGATCCAGATCTGAGTGGCATGACCTAGATGCAGCTGATGTGCTTGTAATGGATCCCTCCCTGGAAGGATTCTTTCGTGAATTCAGATAGGCTAAGGCTGCAGTGAGCAGATTCAGTTGAAGGGGCTATAAAGCTCTGGAAGCTGATATGACTGCAAAATGGAGAAGATGCTTTGAAGACACCACTGATATTAAAAAGAAAGGCAATCACATTTGTCTACCTAATAATTACATGCCCTTGCTACACAATTCCGTATTCCCTCTATAAAGAGGGGTATCTCATGAGGAATTCCTTTCCATTTATGAGCTGGCAGACAATTTAATTGAAAAATGTTTTACTAGTTTGGGCATTTCTTGAGTATAAAACCAGGGATTTAGTCCTGAAATGTAAATGTATATTTATGTTATCGCCAGAAATCTGGGGATGGCTATATTTGTAGACTGGGGGTTAGAGGAGGTTATATTCTAGTGAGATATCTTCTGATTTGTTTCCTTCATTTGTAGAAGCAATCTCTGTTTTGGTAACATTTAATTTATGAACTTTGGTATCATGTTACACTTCTTTAATTTTTATTGTGCATCACCTACAGAGCTTATAGTTAGAGCCAGTCAGGCAATAAATGTTACCTATTGCATGCCTTCTATTTTGGGGGCACTAATTTAAATTCTACAGGTAAAGCAATGAATTAGACAGAGTCCCCACTCTGAAAGAACCTTCCAAAAGTGGGAGCTTACCTTGTAATGGTCACAGTAGGTGTGCCTGATTTCTTCAGAAGCGATTACTAAGGGCTTGCTTAGTAATCACGAAGAAATCACTTTAAATTCTGAGACTTGACTCAGCTGATGCCAGAACTGATGAGAATTCAAACTCTCTAAGACATCGTATCTTTCTAAGAAGAAGATTGAAATAACAAATCTACAAGACCAAAGTAACCCTCCTCCCAAGCCCAACTCAAGACAAGGTTTTCACCTTGCTCTTCTGAGCACATTATGACAGACAAAGCTAGAGGGAACAGAAGGCTTTGGAACAAAGCAATTCCATGAATGTCACTTTGTTGGTGGACTTCACGATTAGTTCTGCAGTGTTTAAAGCAGATGACTTCAAACTGCTCCTTTAAGTTAAGGCTATAAATGGTTTAAATGAAGGAGGGTGTGACAGGATCGAACATCTTCCCCTTCCTTTGTGGCTCTGAGAATTCAGAATGAGCAGCCACCATTACGTAACAAGAAAAGAGAAGGAAGTAGAACTTGGAATGAGCCTCCGTGTGGGCCCTCATTGTTCCAGGGTTTACAAAGGACCACGCTATCATCATATGAGACAAATGGCTTCTCCTCCACTGCCAGCTTAATTGCCAGCTTGGCTCCTGAACAAAGAAATCTCAACTGAGGCAAAACACGTTTACCATTGAAGGTAACGATCTTAGAGCAAGCTTCGGGTTGTGTTTCCATTTAATTTTTTAAACTTGCAGAAGGAGACCTCTTTTTTAATGATGTACCCTTATGCTCTTACGTTTCAGTATTGAGTACGTGCTGCACATATTAGGTGGCAAAACTGAGTCAGATACCAATGACCAACATGGTGAAAATAGTATGTTTTATATTATGTGGCTTTTACCATAAAAAAAATAAACAACAAAAAAATAAATAAACAGGAAGGGTGAGTGGGATAGGACATGTCAAAATGCCACGTTACTGGATTGGCCAAAAGCTCGTTCGGGTTTTTCCATAACATCTTACCAAAAACCCAAACGAACTTTTTGGCCAACCCAATATAACTACATAGACAGAGGCGGAATGTGCTCCTCTACTATAGGTTGCATGTATCGGTTACATTGCAAAGTGTGGTCCCTATTGATATCACGAGAACTCCTTAGAAACACAAATTCTTTGGTCCGGTTTCAGGCCTAATGAGTCAGACACTCTGGAGGTGGGCCCAGAAACCTACATTTTCAAAGCCCTTCCGGAGATTCTGATGTGTGCTAAAGTCTGAGACCAACTAATGCAAAAAATACCACAAGGCAAATGTAGAACAAAACTGGTTCAGCAAAATGAATTATGACAATATTTAGAAATTTGAAGAAAGGTATGTAAATCTGTAGTGTTATTTTTTTCTTTCAATCAGAATTCTGTGTTTGGAAATACAGGTTAGAATTTCTTTCATCTGTTTTTTTTTAAATTATTTTTGAAATTAAGAAGTAAATGGGGAGGAACAATGAGGTATTTATGTTATTGTGTGGGATTAATGGAGTTTGTTCTAGTGGAAAAGGGTATCTCATGGAAAAACTTCAGTAATCTGTCTAGACACATATTCTTTTTAGAGGCAAGAAACACAAAAGAAAATTGGCTTCTTCATCTAGTTCAAGGAAATGGTGTTTTAATTCTGTAGAGAAGTAATTTCATTTTCTTGGAGAAATGGGTAGACCGATATTAGTAATTTAATTTTCTTAAGTATAATCATGGTTGCTACAATTCTTACCAATGCTGAAAGAAGTAGGGTCAAAACTAGAAAATGATTGAATTTTTTGGAGGGGGCAGTGATGAAACTGTACGGCAGGGAGTTAACTTTATAATAACCTATAGCTAGCAAATTATCCTGTACTATTTCCTGTAGTACTTTGACCAGACAGCTAAGGGCAGAAACAGAAATCTGAACTATGTGGTACATAACTCCATTTGGATTTGTTCATTTAACAAATATTTGTGGAATACCTACCATGGACTTAATATATTAGCATTGGACAAATGAGTAAGACAGTCACAGCCATGGTTCTTGTGAAGCCATAGGTCCAATGATAAAGCTAGATGATTAAACAGGCAACTACAAATGAAGTGCTGTAACTTTCAGGATGAGGCAGAATGTAGGATGCTGTCTATGAGAGCAACTCTCCTGGACTTGAGGGTATGGGCATGGGTGGTCAGGAATGGTTCATGGAAAGGGCACTAGAACTGGCAAGGCTGAGCAGAAATTAGCCAGATGAAGCAGGGGCAGACGGAGAGGAGAGCATGTGCAAAGGCCAAAGGCAGTGACTTTTGGGTACCATCATGTGACTGAACATGGCTCCATCTGGTGGAGCTTGGAGGGCAGGTGGTGGCTGCACATGTTCTGGAGAGAGACGGGAGATGAAGCTGGAAACATTAAAAAAAAAAAAAAAAAAAGCCTTGCCCACCATGCTAAGGATTCTGGACTTTATTCCAACAAAATGGAAAGCCTTTGAGGTTGTAGGATTTGGCCGCATCCTAGAGACTGGATTGATGAAGCACAATGCTGGAGGAAGGGCGGCCAGTGGAGACCCTGTTGCAACATTTCAGACAAGTATTCATCCCTTAGACCAGCAGCAAGGTGGGGATGAAGAGAAATGAAAAGATCTGGAAAATAGCCATTTAGGAAGTAGATTCAGTTGGATCTGGTGATTCATTAGGTGTGGGAACAACTAGTGCCATTCATTGAGCTAGTGTCACAGGAGGGGTGGCAGGTATTAGGGTGAAATGATATGTTCCATATGGACATGCTGAGTCTGAGAATTCTGTGGTTGTCCAAGCAGAGATGACGAATGCACTGTTGGAAATGCAGCATAGGCCTGGAATACAAGTGATCCGGGCTCTTCTCTTAAGCCACTCTGCCCTCATAAATGTTTTCCATGCTTTATCTTGCAGAAACCACAGCCACAGAACTTTCTTTATGGTCCTTGATTACTCCCGTAGCTATTGGGCACTACTTTTTATTTTAAATTGAAGTAGAGTTGATTTACAATGTTGTGCTAATTTCTGCTGTACAGCAAAGTGACTCAGTTATACACGTACCTACATTCCTTTTTTATATTCTTTTCTATTATGGTTTATCCCAGAAGATTGGATATCCCTGTATTGGGCACTATTCTTGATGCCAGCTTTAAGTGCTAAGTGAAACTTAAAGTCATAGAATTTCTCTGCAAGAAATCCTAGAAAGCAATTTGATTTCCTCATTGAAACATACTCACCGACGAAGCATCTTTCAGTTGGTGTTTTATTTCAACAATGGAAAAAAGTAGAGAACTAGAATGATCTAACCCCAATTTAAATACTCTGATCTTCATTTACATTAGAGATTATTTCCCTGTACCAGTAAAATATAAATATATTTACTATAGATTTGTTGTTTGCTGAGAACAACACTAAAATATGAAGAGGTGAATATAATAGCTAAAGGGTAAAATAAGTATTCACATTTTGAGGAAGAAGAATTATGTTTATCACACAACTCTCCTTAATTTTACAGTAATGTTATAGCAGTATATTTTCAAATAAAATATTTAAATTAGAACTTTAGAAGTTTCTTTTGTCATATCTAAAAAGAGGTTGAGGGCATCCCATTTACTGAATAATTGCATACACAAGTGATGGTTTTCGAAAACTAAAGAAAAATCTCATATAAATCATGAACTACTCTGTACATTTTTACCCAACATTCTCTCCATAATTTTGGAACATTTGAAGTTATTTTTAAGAAACCACAAGTTGTCAGAGGAATTAATATACAGACACGTAAATTTCAACTAGCCTTCAGGAATAATGAGAGCAAGCATTGTCATCAACAGAATTTAGAATGGTGAAATCCCATGAGTGTTTGCAAGTTACCAAATTAGAAAAGTTAGGAAGCATGTATAATATATTTCTGATGATGCAGTCTTTTGAACTCACAGTACTTTAGTCTGTTAAGTGAACGGTTAAGCCTACTTGCGTGATACACTACATGTAAACTTTTTCCTATGAATAATTGGGAGCTTCTATTTGAAGTACAAAATTCCTGCTCATACATAATGTAGATGAAAGCTGAACAGGTTAGGGGCTGATCAAAACTGTTAAAGCTTGTCTTCCAGAGTCTCATTTTCTTTTCCTGAGCTCTTTGTCCTAATTCAGATCATCAGAACCCTTCTTCTCTCTAATAAATGCTTTATTCCAGCCAGTACAGTGTTCATCCTCATATCCAATCATGACTTTGTCTTAGCCATTCAGCAATGGCTGAATGTGTATACATATACACATGCATATTTAACTATCCAATAAATTATGTTAAATCTTTAAGTTTAGGATAAGCCTGTTTAAATTTGGGGTGAATTTTCTTTATTTTTTTAACATCTTTATTGGAGTATAATTGCTTTACAATGCTGTGTTAGTTTCTGCTGTATAACAAAGTGAATCAGCTATACATATACATATATCCCCATATCCCCTCCCTCTTGCTTGTCCCTCCCACCCTCCCTATCCCACCCCTCTAGGTGGTCACAAAGCACCGAGCTGATCTCCCTGTGCTATGCGGCTGCTTCCCACTAGCTATCTGTTTTACATTTGGTAGTGTATATATGTCCATGCCAGTCTCTCACTTCGTCCCAGCTTACCCTTCCCCCTCCCCATGTCCTCAAGTCCGTTCTCTACCTCTGCGTCTTTATTCCTGTCCTGCCCCTAGGTTCTTCAGAACCATTTTTTTTTTTTTTTTTAGATTTGGGGTGGATCTTTACTGCAGCTTTCCAAATGGTCCATAGACTATTTACTGGACATAATATATGGAACAGTATTATACTTAGATCTGAGGTCCTACTTTATGTAGGCTGTCCCAAATATATGGCAGTAAACAAATTAGATTAGCTCATTCACAAAGAATACGGGAATGCAGAATTATCTGTATTTTTTCCATAATGTCATTCGCTGCAGTAGGTACACAGTAAACATCATATTAAAGAGTAAAGAAAGTTCATTTTTAAAAACCTGCAAGGGGAAGTTGAATAAAGGCCTTAGAAATATGCTGCATAAGTTGAAATCTAAGAGATCGGGAAAAGTGGGAGGAGCTAAATCTTATAAGCACACAGAGCCCAGAAGTCTTAAATGGACTCTGACCTGGGTAGTGCCAACGTTTGTGTTGAAAAACTTTAGAATAGGTAAAAGCTACCTCTCTAATCACACACTACAGATAGAATTTTATCTGTATTGTTACGCTCCACATGTGTGTATCCAAAATTACTGTGATCTGTGCTTTTGCTTTGTATCTTTATTATTTCAAAATAGAATCCACTGAGGCCTTTGTTTTGATATTTTCTCTTTTTTATATTTCTTATTTTTGACTCCCAACATTTTTTCTTCTTTTTTTCTAATAATTTGAAATATTATATTTATGTCAGTGCCCTAAAGAAATATATTCATCCTTTGTTCAGGCATTTTAATTATTTAAGAGCGTGCTAGTTACATCTCTGCCCAGGTTTTCCTGCTTCTGAGTTTCAGTCACTGTTCCTTAAGGCTTGGTAGAGATCAATTTCTTCAGCACAACCCAACTCCAAACAATGTAACATTAGTATAATATATTAACACTACACACGTGCTGATGTCGTTCAGACATTTACAAAATCTTTCTTGAATATTAAGCATGTGCAAGGCAAAGTCAACTTGGGAATTTTAGGATTTATAGGATTTGTCATCTATAAGATTTTATGAATCAAAGTCAACCCGCCCAATGAGTGTTGACATCAGTTTGCATTTACAGCCCCTCTGATGCCTTTTAAAAAATATATCCACTCATTTTATGTCAATAAAAAGGATATATTTATTATTAGTTGTGATAGCTAGTGCTTATGAAAAGTTTATAGCCTCCATGTTAAAGATAAAAGTGAAGAAATTATGCTACTTTGGTGTGTTTCCCAGTGATTTCTTTATAAGGTTTATATACTCCCTACAGAAAAGTTTTGAAACACTGGTGCTGATAATAGGGCCCAAACAAATACCAGCTCAATGTACATATATTATCTTATTTGTTTTTGCATCATCCCTAGGGGGTAAATATATCACTCTTTGACATCATTAGCATCACAACAGATTATTAGGCAAATCAACAGAATGGAAATTTAAAGCTACACTGTCAAATTGAAAAAGCCTTCACTTATATTTTCAAGCCATCGTTTCCACCCACCTTAAATCACTTGGGGAACTTTTAAAAATCTGGTGCCCAGGTCAGACACTTGACCGATGACATTGGAATTCCTGGGAATAGTACCCAGGAGACGGTATATTGAACACCTTCCGTGACTCCATTGATTTAAAGGCTCACCGACCTCCCCTCATAGAACTGCTGGTTAAGAAATGCAGCCACCACACCTGTTCTGCCTCCCAGTGATGCTGTTTTCCACCTGTTCCTTTCATTTTGAAAAGTGATCATTTGAACCATCTGGATACATGAGAGGAGACCCCCCCCCCCCACTTCCTATCTAAGCATAAAAGCCTTATTTAGCCATCAACAGTATGCATGGATAACTAATGCAAAAGAAGCACCACACCCAATATTAAGAAATGCTTAATATGAGGTTCAAGATTCTGCCTTGTTTCTCCCACCCCCGGCCGTTACATTCAAACCCACCTTAAGTGTCTCTCAAGTTCTTGCCTGCATCTCTGCCACCCCTGCTTTGACCCCACCTTTCGTTAAGTTAGAAATTGCCAGAATTCTCTGACATGAGTCTCTGTGAGATTCAGTCCAGAGCTCCCACTTTTGCCAGAGCCCATTTTCCTAACAAGAGATTGTGTTTTGTAAATCCACAGCCTAGAAACTCTCATTGGCTCTCTGCTGCCCACAAAGAAATGCAAACCCCTTAACTCAGGAAGTGTGGCGTCCTGCAGCTTCACGGCCTGCACGTTCATCCCAGTAGGTCCCTTCATGATGGGGTGCTCTTGTGTGTGCACTGTTTCTCTTACGGGAAAAATCTTGAATCCCGTTCTGTACCCTGGAAACTCACCATCCAGGACCCAGCTCAACAGTCCCTCTTTTGAGACAATGACCCTGGTTCTCCAGGAAGAATTAGCTGCCACATCCTCCAGCCTCTCCCAGAACTTTGGCATGACCTTTACTATAGCAATTATTATGTAGGTAAAATGATATTTTCAGTTATTAAAACTATAGACAATACGATAGATGTGTTTTGTGCATGTTTGACTCACAAAGGAAAATACCCTTTTTTTTTTTTTAACTCTGGAAGTTTTAAAATCTAGTTGTGTAGAAAAGAGTTTTGTTTGGTTTTGCCTTTACATGTTTCTACCCCTAGGCTCTTTAATTTTTGTTGAGAGAGGAAACCTATCTCTGGAAAATATATCTAAAGGATGAGGGAAGAATTCCAATAAAATATCCCAGGTTTCTATCAATATCAAAAAAGCATTTCTTCATATGATATATAATGCTTATTTTGCACAAGTGATTTATGTAAACTGCAGAAGAATAAATGAGACTTTTATATTTGGTTGCAGGGGAGGCTGTATCCTCCATTCAGCTGATTCAAATATCCAGTTTTCAAAATAATCTGCCCATATACTTTTTAGATATAACTTAGTCCAAACAGCTAATTGTTGACTCCACTTCTCACCTTTTAACGAGCAATTGTGCTTTTCCATATGCAACATCAAACAAGAAGTAAGGCATTACATTTTAGAGTAAGAAAATAAAAGTACATTCACTGTGACTTCAGCCAAGGAGTTCTCAGACTTTAGTGAGGTCTGAGTTCTCAGACCAACTTAAAAAGTATAGTGTTAATATTTTACATTTCTTTAAGAATTTTCAAACCATTTCAGTGTAAATCATATTGACGCTAAACCACTCTGCAAAGTGGACAAAGCGATCACCTGATTTTTCAAATGACGACTAAAGATTATTTAATTAGAGGGATGCACTCCTCAAACACAGCTAGTAGAGGCCTGTGTTCTAGCACCTGCACTTCAGATAGGGCTCATCGTCAACCAAATCTGGCTTTCATTCATTCATTGAAAATATTTACTGAGTACATACTGTGCACCAGATGCTGTTCTAAGTGCTTAGGACACAACAAAACAAATGAAATTGCATGACCTCATGGAGCTTACATTTCAGCGAGGGGTATGTATGATAGGCAGAATAACGGTCCCCACAAAGATTTCACTGCCTAATCTACAGAACCTATAAGTATGCTATCTGAATGGAAAAGGGGATTTTGTAGATGTGATTGAGACCTTGAGATGCAGTGATTGCCTTTGATTATCCAGGTGGGCCAGATCTAATCATGTGAGTCCTTAAAAGCAGAGACTCTTTCCTTACTGCACGAGAGGGAGAAGTGATTACAAAAGACTGGTCAGAAAGATGCAACTTTGTTAGCGTTCAGGCTGGAGGAAGGGAGCCATGAGCCAAGGAATGCAAGTGACATCTGGAAGCTGGCAATGAAGGGAAACAGATTCTCCCCTAGAGCATCCAGAAGGGAAAGCAGCCCTGCTATCACCTTGACTTTAGGTCCATGAGACCTGCTTTAGACTTCCCACCTACAGAACTGTAAAATAATAAATTTGCATTGTTAAACCACTGTGTTTGTTGGAATTTGTTACACCAGCAATGGAAAACTAATGCAGGGGAAGATGGAAAATAGTCAAGAAAAATAAGTAAAATATATTGTATGTTGGGTAGTGATAAGTGCTAAAGAGAAAAATAAGTCAAGAGTATCAAGATGAAATGCAATTTTAGATAGAGTTGGCTTCCACCTTGAGACTTGGGTAAAGAGTTGAAGGAGGTGAGGGGTAAAACGTTTCAGAGAACAGGAGGTCAAAGTCTCTCACTCAAGGATGATGACCCTGCATGTCTAGATCCTGAATATGAACATCAGAAGAACAACAACCATTCCAGAATATCCTAGCTTCCCCCAGCAACCATGTATGCTGATTGGGATAAAGGCTCAAAACTCAAAAGATGACATTTTGATATTTCTATAAGGAAGTAAATATCCTCGTTTAAATAGCATCATTCGTTTTTCCTATTTTCAGGAGAGTACATGAAAAAATGCACTATCATATAATTCATACCATATTTTTTTTAAAAAGGTAACTTAAAACTTAGGCTAAAGCAAACACCTTAGGTACATTCAGACCTGAGTTCTTTGGGACCATTTACTCAACATCATTATCAACCAACAGCTTATAGTACTGTAGAGGGATCTCAGATTATATCTGATCCTGGATCGTTGCTATAATGAATTGAGTGCCAGGAAAAAAAAAGCTGTTATAGTTATTTTATTATCAGAGACTAACATACTGTAAATAAAAATAATATCAGACTGCTAATTCAGTGCACCGTTGGCCATCAATCTTGATGGAATTATCCATTGATACTTCCAAGTTATCTGATTATGGAGGCCAAGTCAATGGTTTTATATAATCATTCTCTTAAGTGGCTGGAGGAAAAAACCTGGATGTTTGATTTTTATTATGTTTTATTATAGCGTATATTTTAATTTTCAGAGAAATAAGAATAGAAACCCTATGATCTGTGTCAGTAAAAATGTTAATATATAAAGCAAAGAAATCATTGGTGTAGTAATAAACATTCTGCAATAATGCTTCACGGGACATATGCCTTACCTTGCTACTCAAAATGTGGTCCTTGAACCAGCAGCATGAACATCACTTGAGAACTTGGTAGCATGCACATTCTTGGACCCCACTCCAGACATACTGGGTCACAATCTGCAGTTTAACAAGATCCCAGGTGATTAATAGGCACAGTAGGTGTGAAAAGCGTTGGATTGGGGCAGTATCTTGAACCGTCATTACAAATAATGCCACCAAGTATTTAATGTTCTCCAGATTCTGATAGGTCCACATGAACTCATATTATTCTGAATTTAGTGCTTTAGCATATAACGTTTGAGAAGCTATTGAGAAGGGAGTGTAGGATCTCATGCCTCAGAGGAGAGCTACGGGGAAGTAGGTAGTTGGTGTGATGCTTTTTGAGAGTCTAGCAAACCTTTAGGCCATATATTGTTTATATTTCAAAACCTCGAAGTGGTCAACGTATTTTTAAAGATATAATAGTTTAAGTTGAGGGGTGAGGGGTACAGAAGTTTAATTAGTTCAAAGGAAGGTACATTGAAAATACAGAGGAAGACAGAAAAGAGTACAAACTTCTTGCTGAAGCAGAATTTTCAAGTTGCAAGAAGACACCAGTGCCCTCGGGTTCAGAGCTAATCCAAGCTATGACTTGACCTTTCCAAGGCCAATGCTGCCTGTCCTGTTGAGGCTCACACAGAGAACTCACCCTTCTCCCAGCACCTTTTATATTTTGTTGGCCAGTTCTGTGTTGTCGGCTTGTTCTTGCTTTCACTGAATCAACTTCTGCCTCGATGAGTCTTCCAAGTAGCATTGCTGCTACCTCTGAAGCTTGGAGACACAAAAGGCAAGTGAAATTCCACTTTCTCTTCAGACTCTTTCGTATCTTTAACCATTAGCTCTGTCCCCTATTTGTCCTATTTCTTATGGCGACTACCTGTATACTATGGCATCTATCTTTTCATATCCTGGTCACTCTCCTTTAGACTCATCCCTATCTCACAACATTCTTTTTTCAAATATGTGGCCGAGGGATGAGCAAGTTATTTCAAAGGTGATTCAAGTAGCCCAGAACATCGGAGAGACTTTTTTTTTTTACCTCATCCTGGACTTTGTCAATGAACGTGGCTTGGAATCATATAGACTCTTTGGCTGTCCCATCCCCTTGTTGTCCCATACTGACACACACTTCACTAAACATGCTTGGCTTGGCCACCATCTCCTTTCCCCTTGGTAGCTGCTCAGTTAGATGTTTTTGTTCTAACCAAGGGGTGGGACTTCAAATGTGTCCCTATTTAATACCATCTTGTTAGATTCAGGCCATTAAGCTCTGTTTATATCATGATTCTGTCATGCATTCCAGTAGCTCTTCCTCCCAGCTTGAAGTCCCAAAACCACACCCCTTTCCTTAATAGTCTATCGCTGCTTCCTTACTCCTTCTCAAACAAGCTTTATCATGTCTCTGAGGAGCCCTGTAGCTGATGTTACTAAGTATGAATTTTTCTGGCACATGTGTATGTGTCCTTAAATGCCACTTAATCACAGTTTTTCAGTTAGATTACAAACTCCTGTTATTAAGAATCTTCTGCTTCGTCTTCACAGCTTGGCTTTAAGTATACATAAATAATGTTGACTTTGCACGATGACTGATGGTTAACTAATAAAGAAGAGTGAGTTGGGGATTTGGTGTTTTGGATATAACAGAAGGATGATGAGGAAATGCCTTTTAATGAACAAAACTCTAGCTTTTGTTAGCAAAATAGGAGGTTCAAATGAAGCTAGGGGTGCATCACAAAAGGCTATAATAGGTTAATTCTTTTCAGTCCCTAACCCATGGTGATTGTATATTAGCCAAGTACCTTGCATTTGATTTTAAAACAAATCAGAAAGTGGATGACTCAGAAATGGGTGACTCAATCAGATTATAGGCAAATCCCTTGCTGCAGTGATTCTTGTTAATTAAATATCTGTGACAGCAGAATCAAAACAGGAGGAATTGTATACAATTTAGAAGCAAGGCTGTAACATTATTCCTTTCAGCTGAAGACACCTTAACTCCTTAAGCACGTCACATTTTTGAAGGAATAAGAATGGGCCTTATTCTACTTTGTAAAGGAGACTTGAATATTTGAAGTTAGATTTCACTTTATCTCATTTAAATCAAGTACACTAAGCCTCATCTGTTCTGGTTTCTCTCAAACGTTGGAAGAATAATTTTCAAGTAAACTTTTTTTTTGCCTGCTGTAATGTACTTTTCTTCAGTGATTGAAAAAATGTAAGCTTTGTGAACATATTGCTGGAAAATGGCTATGGTTTTGGATACTTTAAAAACCTCACAGGATTAAAATCTAGCATGTTATAAAAAGTACATGCAATACCATCCAATTTTTACAAATTGATGCATTTGTTTATTTACATATATATATAAGTTTGCAAATTTACATATATGCTTATACTCAGAGAGTAAAGGATAAATGTATGAACATACTTGTACACACACACACACACACACACACACACACACCACCAAACCATTCAGTGATTATTTCAAAGTAGGATTGTAGATACTTTTAAATATACACATTTTTGTTCTCCTGTATTTTCACTTATAAGTTTTCACTTTGACATAAGAAGAAAAATGTAATGTTTTAAATTTAAAATTTCCTCAAAGCATTCTGTGTAGTAGTGAAAAATGGAAATGAATGAAATATCTATTAATAGGGGAATGGGTACATAAACAAAAAAAGACAAATAAGAAATAATATTATTAAGCTATGGGAAAAGATTCTTGTGGCTATTTTCAAGGTTGATCAACATGCAGATTTCCTTTGGTGTTGGATAGCAAGATAAGCTAACTTCCTGAAACAGCAGTTGTTATAAATAATAACATATAAATGTTTTGCTGTCCCTGACTTTATCTAAAATAAAAGCAAAGAGAAAAAGTGCATTGCAGCAACATACACTTAATTATTTTAACAATAATTCTCAATTTTAATGTTCTTGAGTCGAACCACCAATGGAATGGTGAGTAGCAGACATCAGTCTTTGTCTTCCCCTGCCTGGTCCCTTTGCTGTCCTTGATGCCAAGAACCAGATAGAGATTCGCTGGCTTCAAAGAAACATGCTTTGATATTGAAAGTGGTAGTAAGTTTCCCCTCATGGCTTCATTGTGGTTTTGTATCAGGCTGCAGCGTCTCCTTTTGCAGAGCTTTGTAGTTGGCTTCCGTGGGACTGTTTGCCCCGTGATGTTCCTGGAGCATGTTGATCTGGAGATGAGCCCCCAGTGGCCCCGGGAAGTGCAGTTGATCTGGAGATGAGCCCCCAGTGGCCCCGGGAAGTGGTTCCACTCTGAGGCTCAGAGCACAGAAAGCAAGGGGGGTGGCGCAGTTTTGCTCTACACTGTCTCTCATAATACTTAAAAAATGAAAATGTTTATGATTGCAAGAGTTGGTTTTTGATAAAGGGAAGTGTATCTTTTTGTTGTTCTTATCTTTCATTTGTTTTTTTTTTTTACAGAGAAGCTTATTAAAGTTAGTAAGTGGTTTTCTTAGGGGCAGCCTTTCTCCCAGATATGCAAAATTCAAATGGAAACAGGCAGAAAACTCTATTCAGAGCTCATTTTGTATAAATATCCTAGGAATGTTTTCGTGGTTCAAAATTGATATTTGATAGCTATGTAAATATGTGTTAGATATCTATAAACATTTTACAAGGTATGTCTATAATCTTCAGGTGAAACAGTAGTATTGGTCCTAAAGTTCTGTGTTGACCACAGGTTTTGTGCTTTTGCAGGTGCACTTTGATTTACATCTTCTCAGTGGGAAAAAATGAGGGAGCGGTGTGTGTTTGTGTGTGTGTGTGTGTGTGTGTGTGAAATGTATGAATAAGGGAAAGGGAAAAAGAAGTGAGAAAGAGAGAGAACCACTGACAGTGGTGTTGGTCAATTTCAAAAGCCACCTACCCCAATTTAGAGAATTTACATTTATGACTAATTAAATTAGAAGCTAATTGAGCAGGAATGGAGTTAAGCTTACTGATGGTGCTTCATAAGTATTCATATTAACACTGATAGAAGATGTTCTGTTCCATGGTTTCTAAACTGTATGCCGTGTGAACGTTGGGAAGTCAGTGCTGTTTTGCTCCTGACCTTCCCTGTCCCTTTTAACAATAATTCCTACTCAGGTTAATGACACACAGACCTGCAGCAGTAGAACCCCTCTGTAAACTGAGGAAGTTCTCCAATGCTGTGAAGATGGCAGGCATTTCAGAATCACATCCTGTAGATGGTTAACGTCAAATGGCATAAGCAACTTCCTTCGACCACAAGATTCTTTGTCTGGAATTCACATTTTAATAAGAACAAGTGTTAAAAATTGTTGGCGATTTCTCCAGCTCTTTTGGAAACAAAATGGTCTTCTCAAACTACAGCTTTTGTGCATTAAGAGTTACCCTGGTAGCCTAAGTGAGTGAGTTAATGTGCGGATTAAATATCTGATGCACACCCGGAAGTAACTCGGGACTGGGGAATCACCCTCCCTTGCTCCTTGATTGCCCTTTGCGTACAACAGCGCAGTGAACCTGTTTGTGTGTGGCTAGCAACTGTATCTAAGACTTGGGTTTATAGGAGAATAAAGTGCACTCCAGTTCCATGAGCACACGTATATTGACCTTGATTCATAGGACTGACTTTAAAACTACCCACCAAATAAACCCGCTTTGAAATTTAATTTTTCTACATTTCTACATGGTTATTCTTAGTTCAAGAACAAAATATTTAAGTGCTAGCCATTTAATGACTATGCCAAGTAAATTTCATTTTTTTTCTCTAAGGAGGTGAATTGATTCTCAAATTTACTTTATATGGACTTAATTTTGGTTAAATTGTAATGCATTTATTTTTTAAATTTGTAAATGTGGGAGATTATACAGTGTTCTGTAATAATTATAACCTGAGTTTTCTTTTAGTCTCAGTGAAAGATTATTCCTATTCATTCAGCATTCTTTTTAAGGTGTCTGAGTGCCAGCTGCATCTTATCTGAAATGTAAATTAATATAAAAACCTTTTACATTGCCAATAAATGATCAGTTACTGTCTTCATATCTTCATGCTCCTCAGTAGTCAACATTCAACCTTCAATGGTTAACAAACATTTAAGTGCTTACTATGGACCATGCAGTTTTCTCCCTTCTGGGAAGACAGATGTAGAATAACAAGTGCATCAAATCTTATAACAGGGAGGTGGGAGGGGTGCCTCAGGATTAAATAAGAGGAGGAGGGCTTTCCTGGCGGTGCAGCTGCTAAGAATCTGCCTGCCAATGCAGGGGACACAGGTTCGAGCCCCAGTCCAGGAAGATCCCACGTGCCGCAGAGCAACGAAGCCCATGCGCCACAACTAGCCTGCGCTCTAAAGCCTGCAAACCACACTACTGATCCTGCGTGCCACAACTACTGAAGCCCATGTGCCTAGAGCCCGTGCTCCGCAACAAGAGAAGCCACTGCAGTGAGAAGCCCGTGCACCACAACAAAGAGTAGTCCCCGCTCACCGCAACTAGAGAAAGCCCATGAGCAGCAACGAAGACCCAACACAGGCAAAAATAAAATTAAAATTAAAAGATAAAATAAATAAATAAGAGGAGGATATAAATATAATTGTAGAGGTGGGGTGGGGAAGAGGTGGGGGATGGTGTTAGAATAGGTAACTTTTCTAGAACTTACCGGGAAGTTATGTAATGTGGGATTTGGGGGTAGAAAAAGGTGGGGATTTTTGGGAAATGAGGTACAGGCAGATGGTAGAGGATTTGGTATTTACTCAAGGAAAGTTTAGAGGCCATTGTGGTTGGCTGGTGAAGAATGGAGTACAGAAAGGCAAGTGAAGATGTGCAAGGCTAATTAGGAGGTCACATCTATAGCAAACTCAAGGGATGGGGATGACCTGGATTAAGAAACAAAAACCGTTCTATCTTTTACGTGTAAAATGATCATTGGCTCTGTCTCCCCTCCATGCCAGAGTCAGGTTCTCCATATTATGGGCAAGAGATTGAACAATCATGCATCTCTTTCTATTTTTATTCTAACTTGGTTGCTTTATGCAAGATGGGCCAAGTCTCCCTGATACAACATCAAGAATGTATTTATGAAAAGTCAAGACACCTTCGGCTCCCTCCAGCCACCTTTCCTCCGTTCTGGTCCTCATGCCTCGGGTCCTCTCTCCCCATTCTCAGCTGCACATCATTCACTATTGCTGTCCCTGTCCTGCCTTAGTTTCCCATTAGTTTTATTTTGCAGGGGAGATCTTTTTAGGAATGATCCCTTATTGTTCCTTTCGATTCCTTGAAATACACCTAGTTAACCGTGGTGAGCTTCATGAGGCAGGCATATCTCTAAACCTCAGGAATATAAGGGTTTCTTGCATATCTAAAGGACCAATCCCATGCCAATCTTTGAAACTGAAGTTTCTCATAAATTTCATATTTCATTGGTTATGAACAGCTCTTTTTTATCTTTTAAAAGCAGAAAAATACTTAAAATATTGACATTATTCAGTGAATTGGTAGTTGAAATTTAAGGATTTAAGAGGCTTTTACTGGTTTAAAAATAAAATCTGTGAAGTAAATCCTGAGCCCTTTTATATCTTTTTTTGAATGAAAGTTCCCATGAAACTTGTCCTCCTTCCTGTCATTTTAAATCTACTTCCCTCTTTTGCTTCTCTTAGTCCTTCTTTCGTGTAAAATACATGCTCAGATGAGCATCAGTTTCCCTGAGAGGCACTTCTCTCCAACACTCATGCCCCTTCTCCTCTTCTCACATGAATCGCCTTGTCCCAAATCCCTCCTGTGACCCTTCTTGCCTCTGTGCCTTTCATTATCCCCCTCGTTTGGGATTCAGTTCTACAAACCTTTTAAGCACCTTTGTCTGAATGCATGCTTAGGCACTGTGGTCAGCACTAAGGATTACAGACGAAAAAGGTGTGATTGCTGGTCACTGTCAGCAGCCATGGCTTAACGAGAATAGAGCTAGAAAGACAAAAGTGCTGAAATAGAGATTATATATGAGAGAGGGAGATGAGTGGGCCTTTGCCCCCAAAATCCAACTTGTCTGATTGCTTCCAGTGCCTTCCCCCAGGACTAAATATTTGATCTGACTTAGACTGTTGTGGCACCCTCCTACCCAGTTTCCTTACCTGTGCTCTTGCCTCCCTCCAGTCTCTTCCCCACACAGTGGAGTTATTCTACCAAAACAATAATTAGGTTACATTGCATTGCTTTCCACTCAAAGCCATCCAGTAGCTTCCCATACTATTTAGAGTCAAAGTTCAAGTTCTCGCTGTGTCTTTTATTAAAGGTCTGTGTGATCTGAACTCTGCCATCTACCTCCTAGGGATCTGACCTCTTCTCAAGCCACTGTCCCCCCCACCCAGTCACGGCCACCACTCTGTCTTCATTACTGTTCCTTGAACAAACCAGGCTTGTTCTGCGTCGTGGCCTTTGTACTTACTGTTCCCACTGCCAGGGAATCCCTTTTTCTCACTATATGCATGGCTGGTTCCATCCTGAGCTTCAGATCACTGCTCGTGTGTCACTTATCAGTGAATGCTTTTCTGTCCATGCTATTCCCACCACCATGAAACCCCCTGCTCTGTTTTTCTTAGTAGCTGTGACCTCCTATACCATTTCTTGTGTCTCTGTCTATTGACCATCTTCCTCCAACAAGAATATAAGCCCTGTGAGGGCAAAGGCTTTTGCCTGCTTCTTCACAGTTGCACCCCCTAGGCACCTACTCTGTGTCTAGAAGGGTACCTACTATATGCTCAGTAAATGTGCTCACTCAATGTCTGCGGAAGGAAAGAAGGAAGGAAGGAAGGAGGAAAGGAAGGAAGGAAGGGGAAAGGGGGAAGGAAGGAGAGAAACAGGGAAGGAGAGAAGGAGGAAGGTTGGAAAAAAGAAACGTAGGGAGAAAAGGAGGGAGGATGGTAGAGAGGAAGGAAGGACATGAAAAAGTCCACGGTAGTGTTACTAAATCTCCAACTTACATTAAACTTTTAAGTTTTACTTAGTGTCACAAAGTCTCTAACACTTCTTAATGTCTGCTTAATATCTCTTTTAAAGAAAGGCAAAACTGACCTCTAGCCCAAACCCTTTGGAAAGTAGCATTCTCTGGATAGAAATTAGTGAGGTTGTTTTCTGTTTACACTGTGTTTATTTTCAGATACCTTCTACTTTTTTATGGGAAGTGGTATTGACTTACCATTTATGGGAGTGTTATAAAGTTTCTCTTTAAATAAAAGCATTTAGGGTTTCCAAAAACTATTCTACTTTGGAATTTTTAAATAAATAATGGTATGGGGAAATTCAAAGACAACAAAACTCATGAAGTTGTACTGTAGATATGGCAAAATACAGAGCTGGTAGTTTAAGGCCTGAAATTGGGGGTAACTGACTTATAAAAAAGTCTACTTGTCTTCATCCATTGTTATTCCCACTTCATCTATAAAACATTCCCTGACTCCTGCCTTCCTCACCTCCTTGTCTTTTATTTTTCATTTGACCTGAACACTATCGTAGGTTGACCTAAAACTATTCGGTATGGCTCATTGTTGCTTTGGGTCCTTTAATTCTGTCTCTTTAAATTGATTTGAGCTCCTTGATGTGAGTGATCATGTCCTGCTCTCCTCTTACACAAACCACATTGCACATCCTAGCGCTGACATAACAGACCATTAATAACCTGCCTTTGTTATTTTCATCATGACTCAACTACACAAGGTGTAGGTTGGGCGTGGAGTTGGAGTGTTCAGACAGCAAAAATACCTCAGCAGGCCTTATGATTGCAAAGCTACGGAATGATAGTAAATGGCAACCATTATTTTGGCTTGCAAAACTGAAAACACTGTTTTGCCCCTAGTAAAAAATAATATTCATATTTATTCAATCTGGTAAGAGAAATTAATCACTAGGGCAAAATCATGAAATAATTGGGGCCGAATTCTAGCACATACAATCTGAATGCATGAGAATTAAAAGCTGCTAAAATTGCTGATCAGAATAGAAGCTATTCATAACTATATTAGTCGGGCACATTTTAATGAAAGTGGGGAACAAAAGATAATAAGTTTTTTTAAACTAATATATTTTGATATTCTGAGTGTCAGGGAAAATCTTTGTTGCACTCTTTTACTGATATAAATGGTGTTAGCATTATATTTTCACTGGAAACTTTTAAGTTTAAAATACTATCAAAATACTACCAAGAGGGCTTCCCTGGTGGCACAGTGGTTGGGAATCTGCCTGTCAATGCAGGGGACATGGGTTCGAGCCCTGGTCTGGGAAGATCCCACATGCCGCGGAGCAACTAAGCCCGTGAGCCACAACTACTGAGCCTGCGTGTCTGGAGCCTGTGCTCCACAACGGGAGAGGCCGCGACAGTGAGAGGCCCGCGCACCGTGATGAAGAGTGGCCCCCGCTCGCCACAACTGGAGAAAGCCCTCGCACAGAAACGAAGACCCAACACAGCCCCCCAAAAATAAGTAAATTAAAAAAAAAAAATACTACCAAGAGCAAAAGCTATTTAGATTGTCTGAAATAACCATTGTTTTGGTGATATTTTCTGCAGCATGATCTATTATTGTGTGAATAATGTGAAGAATAATAGCTAACACTCATAGATCACTTGCTGTGTACTAGGCCCTGCTCTAAGCACCTTGTGTTTTAACTCACAAACTGCCACAATTTAATGAGGTAGGTCCTCCTTCAGCCTCATTTTACTAGTGAGGAACCAAAGCTCAGAGATGCACAGTTACTTACCCAGGGCCACACAGCTAGTAAGTCGCTGAGCGGGGTGTTGACTACCAAGTCCATACCCCTAAGTACGAGACCCTTGAATGCTGCTGAGTCCTTCACGAAAACCACCTTTGTGGTCCAAGTAGACAAAGCCACAAAGCCACAACAAATGGGTCCCAGGGCCTAATAGGACGTTTGAAAGGTGGCTGTAAAAGTAAGCATTTGATCCTTAAAAATTAAGTGAATTTGACGTGTCTTTCTCAGTGGCATTTGCAATCAAAACATCTATTGTAATCTACATTAAAATTCCAATATCCTTCTTTTACAAAAGAAAAGACTTTCAAGGAGCATGAATGCATTTTATACAAGGTTGAAGAATGTTTTAATGAAGGGCTGATCAAAAGGGGGTGAAATGCCCTTTCTGTAACACATTTTTAATTGATGTAGTATTAAAATATAAAAAATCATGTGGCCAAGCATTTTTTCTTTTCTTTATAAACAATATAATTATATTAAACTAAGAAAGTTAGTTTTTATCATTTCTCAATAACAGTTAAGTTCAAACATTGAAGAAAAGTTTAACACTTTACATAAAGAATCCACAGGCGATAATTTTTTAAGTGACTTAGAAAAGGTTTACCACATTTTATCCTTGAATGACTCTGTATGTGTGTATGTGTGCATGTGACTGTGTGTGTGCATGTGTGTAAAATTTAGTGATTCTCAATGCGTGAGATGTGTGGTCATGTGCAGTTTGTAAAAGTTAAGTGATTCTTTTTTGTCACACAGTTTTTTCAAACTAGTGGTAAGAAAATGATACTAATTGTGGTATTAATGTTAATTTCTCTGTTAACTAACAAATTTGAGCATTTAAAAATATGATTATTAGACATTCTGCTAATAAAAAATCTGCCCAAGTGTTTTGCCCATTTTTCTCCTAGGCTGTCTTTTATTGCAATGATTTTTAGGAATTCTTTGTGTGTCGTTATAATTCCTTGTTGATCATAAGTATTGGAAGCATCTTCCCCCAGTAACTGTTGAAGCCTTTTGAGAAACAGAAGTGGTTTTTTTCGCAGGAATTTCTTCTAAAAGTTTTTCAAGATCTGCCTTTTACATCTAAGTCCTTTTACATATTGAGTTAAATGTTGTATACAGTGTGAGAAGTAATCCAGTTTTATGTATGTGTTCCACATGGCTAAGTACTAACTGACTGCTCCATCATTTCCTGCTGACTGGTAGTGCTACTTTGATAGGTGTTGAGTTTCTTTGTACTGTTGGTCTATTTCTGGGGTTTGTATTCTGTTCCATTTGTCTGTTCCTTCTATGTTCCAACCCCCATGGTGCTAATATCTATAGGATTTCAATAGTGAATACCAGGTAAAAAATTCTTTCTGCCTCATCTTGTTCTTTTTCAGTTGTGTTGACTATTCTTCCTCTTTATCACCTCCATAATTTAAAAAAAAAAAACAGCTTATTAAGTCCCTCGAAATAAACTATCATGGTATTGATGGAAATTCATTGAATCTGTACATCAGCTTAAAAAAAACTGATGTATTCAGGATACTGTATTTCCGTCTATAATTTATAAATGAATCTCAGCGTTTCTGAGATTTAAACCTATCTTTTCAGAGGTAACTTCAGAAAGCTGGAAGAGTCTGTCATAACATATCATGAAATCCTATTTGTACACATCAAGGCACATTTATTTGTTATAACTCATTGTTTGAGTCTTCAGGTTTCCCTGTCACATGGCCTTTCTTAAATTCATATTTATTTGTTGCCCTATTGGTAACAACTCAAGGAATTTTTTCTTTGATACAGATTATGATACAGAAGAAAATGCAGGAGACATTATCCTGTTCATGAAGAGTATGAACTGAATCTTAAAGATTTAGTTTCCTCATCCATGAAAGGAGTTTGAGCTAGGCAGTCTCTCATCTCTCTACCAGCTCTAATGTTAAAGGATTGTGTTCATCCTTACACAGTGTTTTCTCATTAAAATGCAAATATGCATAATTATCATCATGGAGGTTGATGAAACCCATCACCTAGATGATGTGGTAGACTGATTTTTGTCAATATTCTTGACTCCACTTTAAAAAGTCTCATTAATATGATTCATATGGTCTAGAGTGGCTAATTAGTTCCAAGCCTTAATCATTCTCTTGGGCATATTCCTGTAGACAATTTTGTAATGATAGATTTAGTAGAGAAAATACAATGATAATATTAAATTAAACCTAACAAAAAAGTAAATGTAACTAAATAGCCATACAGTTTCTGATTATTAAAAATATATGGGTGAAGGATATTAAGAGGTACAAACTTCTAATTACAAAATGAGTCACAGTGATGAATTGTACAGTGTGGGGAATATAGTCAATTCATCTTTTAAAAATTAAAAAAAATAAATATGGGCATGAGAAACCTCTATATTTTTTCCTCATTGTTTAAGGTGAATACTTGGCCCTTCATATTCATCATTGATTTTTTAAAAATCACATTTAGACTTTGGAAATTATGTACAATCTGTTTGTATGACAGTGAGAAAAACAACCTAGACTGTACAGTCAAATAAACTGTCTGAATTTTACACTTTGACATGTTTTTCTTTTTAAGCTAGACATCCCTACTTTTTTCCAAACATAGAAGTAACTTTTTCTCTTTGTCTTTCGTACTGTTTCACACCTGTTTGTCCAGTGACATTGCTATTCTGTGATAAGATTTTATTAGAGAAAATGTCCCTACCTGTACTTGAACATTAACCTTTCTTCTTTTGTACAAATGCCCCTTGTTTTAACTTACATCAACTGCTTTCTGAATGAATGCTATCTTTCCAACTTCCATCCCTTTAAAATGATAAATCCAATGTTACACCCTTTAATAAGGATGAAGCCTACACCTGTGTATCTAGAATTTTGGTTTTGCCAGTTCAGTGGAGTTGAACGTTTTTGAAATTGGAGAGACATTTCAACGTTTACTTCATGTTCATTCATCTATTCATCTTCTCTTTAATTAGATCTGGTTGAAAAATTATTTTCATTGATTGATGTGGCTTCCTGGAATATGTTTTTATAAAGATTAGGTTTCTGAGACTCAGCAGAAAAGAGTGTTTGGATAGATAAGTGATTCTGCAATAGACATACACACACTGAGTGGGATTTACTGACTCAGGGAGGAATATAGCCTTAATGGAGACAAAGGCAGACAAGAGATCTTTAGGTCATCTGACCTAGCCTGTTTTCTTCCAGGAAATACATTACCACTCATCCAAAAGGGAATTGTCTATAAATATTTTTAGAATCCCTTAAGATGTGTATTTTACAATCTGGTATTAAATAGCGGAAATTAATTTTTCATTTTTTTCTCTCTTAGCACTGAATCATTAAAATTTCAGATGTTCTATGGCTATAAGCAGTTGAGCTTATAATACCAGATTTTAATATTGGATACAGTAAAAAATTTAGACAGCCACATCCATTTTATGTTTTGTTTATACTTCATTTTTTTTAAATTGAAGCATAGTTGATTTACAATGTGTTAATTTCTGGTGTACAGAAAAGTTATTCAGTTATTTTTTATATATATATATATATATATATATATATATGTATATATATTCTTTTTCTGATTCTTTTCCATTATAGGTTATTACAAGATACTGACTATAGTTCCCTGTGCTGTCCTTGTGATTCATCTCTTTTATAAATAGTAGTGTGTATCTGTTAATCCTGAACTCCTAATTTATCCCCATCCCCTTCTTTCCCCTTTGGTAACCATAAGTTTGTTTTCTATGTCTACGAGTTTCTGTTTTGTAAATAAGTTCATTTGTATCATTTTTTTAGATTCCATATATGTGATATCACATGCTATTTGTCTTTTTCTGTCTGACCTACTTCACTTAGTATGATAATCTCTAGGTCCATCCATGTTGCTGAAAATGGCATTATTTCATTCTTTTTTATGGCTGAGTAATGTTCCATTATACATTATATATATATATATATATGTATATATATCCCACATCTTCTTTATGCAATTCCTCTGTTGATGGACATTTAGGTTGCTTCCGTGTCTTGGCTATTATAAATACTGCTGCTATTAACATTGGAGTGCAAGTATCTTTTCAAATTAGAGTTTTTATCTTTTTCAGATATCCCAGGAGTGGGATTTCTGGATCATATGGTAGTTCTATTTGTAGTTTTTTTAAGGAACCTCCGTACTGTTCTCCATAGTGGATGCACCAATTTACATTCCCACCAACAGTGTAGGAGGGTTCCCTTTTCTCCACACCCTCTTCAGCATTTATTATTTGTAGACTTTTTGATGATGGCCATTCTGACTGGTGTGAGGTGATACCTCAATGTAGTTCATTTTAAAATTTCTATAATTCTATTATCTTTTCATTGTTACTGGTATCTGTTCTTACCATTATTTCCTTTCTTCTACTTTCTTTGGGTTTATTTTTCTCTTCTTCCTATGTTTTAAAGTAAATCACTTTGTGCATTAATTCTTAGCTTCCTTTATTTGCAATATGTTCATTTAATTTTACTGCTTTAGCTGCATCTCACATATTTGATACACAGTATATTTACTATTCAAAATACTTCCTTAATTCTATTATATCTTCTCTGACCCAAGTGCTACTTAGAAGTTCTTTATTTTTTTTTCCCAAAGGCAAGGGTAATAACCCTAGAAAAATTTCCCTGAATATTTAACATAGTAAAGGCTAAAATTAAACAATATTTTTCCCCTCCTCCTCAACAATACAAGAAAAATGGATTTTAGTTTTCTTCGCATTTTGGACATTATTATCATAGTCCAGTAATAGTAACTATTCACAAAAAATGGACCAATCCATTTTTGTCAATATTTACTAGTACGTTTTCTGTTTTCTTTTCTCCCCCACTGTTTTTTGGCATCTCAGACCTTCCTTGTTCTTAAAGTACATCATTTACAAGTTCCTCTAGTGCCCAATAGTAGAGAATTCTAGTGTTTGATTTTCTTAAAATCTTATTTTGCACTTTACACTTGAAAGCTAATTTTGCTGTATCAGTATTTCTAGGTTGACACCTCTTTCTCTCATCACTTTAAAGATACTATTAAATCATCTCTTAAGAAATCATCTTTCAGTTGGAGCAGTGTTCTTTTGATCTGTTTCTTCTGTGTGGTGCTCTTAAATTCTTTTTATCTTTGCTGCACAGTTTCACTCTAATGGGTCCAGATGTTGATTTTTTTTTAAAAATTTGCCTTACTTAAGATTCATTAGCCTTCCCATATGAATATCTGTGTCTTTTTGTTAATTTTGCACAATTCTTAGCTGTTATCATTTCAAATATTGTCTCATTACTGTTTCTTTTATTTTTTCTATGAAACCCTAATAAGACTGATGTTGACCTTCTTACTCTATCGTTCACTTCTCTTAATCTCTCTTTCATATTTTCTGTCTCTTTTATTTCTCTCTTACATTCTGAATGTTTCATTCATATATGTCTCTGGTTTACTAATCCAACCTGCAACCGGTGTCTAATTTGTTGCTTTATCTGTTTAGTTGGTTTCTAATTTCAATTATTGTATGTTCAATTTTAAATGTTCCATTTGTTTTTATTTTAAATATGCCTGGCAACTTTTTAATCATTTTTTAATCTTGCTCGTCTGCTAAATTTTCTATCATTCCTTATATTTATTGAAATAGATTCAATATATTATTTTATTTATTTGGTAATTCCAATATCTATAATCTTTGTGGTCTCTTTCTATAGTTCATTATTTCTGTCGAGTTTTTTTCGTGGGAGTTTACTTCTTCATGCATTCAGTGATTTTTCTGAGATGCTCCTTAATATTTTATCTGTGGGAATGAGTTGTGTTTACTGTATAGTTTTTCCAGAGGAAATTTGCTTGCACCAAGAAACTGCATGATCTATCAACTATAGACCTACTTTAATTTAAGTGTTCAACTTCCGGGCCAGACAAATACCCAACCCTTTGAGTATGCACTTGTGATTAGAAATTTTCAAAATAAACTTTTTAAAAAATATGCTATCTGGAAGCAAGGCAAGTCTTATTCTGCATGAAAGGTTTAATCTAGAACACTCTCTGGGTATTGACTTTTGGGTATAAGACTGCCGTGGAGTCTGAATGTGACTTCCTTCTCTATTTAGGCTCAGCGCTTTGATTGTTTCCCCGGCACATGAAGCATCGGCAGATGCCTTCAGGATAGACATCATCTCTAGTGCTTATCTCTGTGGAACTATACTTTCTTAATTCCAGGCCTCAAATTAGAGCTCCTAATTGAACACTTTAAAACGATCATCTAGTATAATATTTAGAGCAGATTTTGGTGAATTATATCATAGAGAAAAACACACAAGCCTAACTGTACAGCATGATGAATTTTCATGAAATGAACTTACACATATAACCAGAAACTAGATCAAGAAGCAGAACATTATCAAATTGCTGAAGCTACCTTTGTGCCCCTTTTCAGATACTGCCTCCCAGGAGTAGCTGCTGCCCTGACTTCTAACACCATAGATGCCGTTATTCACCAAAAATAATGTACCCTTCAGTGTCTGGCTTCTCACGTACTGTTTAGGTTCTTTTTCTCAACATTATATTTGGAACATTCATCTGCCTTTATATGTGTAGTTGTATTTCACTTTTATCCTTATACAAATATGCCATAAATTATTTATCCATTTTCTTGTTGATAGACATTTGTTGTGCTTTTGTTTGAAGTTATTACAAATCCTGCTGCTATGAATGTTATTATACCTATCTTTTTGTGCACATAAAGTATACATTTATGTTGGATATATAGTCAGAAGTGAAATTCCTTGGTCGTGAGGCATTAGTTATTTTCAGTTTAGAAGATACTGCCAACAGTTTTCCCAAGTAGTTTTTCCAATTTAGATTTCAGCCTGTACTGTCTCAGTTTTCTGTTTGCTCCACATTCTTACCAGCACCTGTTATGTCTTTTTTCATTTTAACCACTCTGATGGGTATGTAGTGGATGTTGTTGTAGTTTTAAATTTGCATTTTTCCGATGTCCAGTGATTTTGTGCATGTTAACATTTTTTGGTCTCAGCCTTTTTTTTTTTTTTTTTTTTTGCGGTACGCAGGCCTCTCACTGTTGTGGCCTCTCCCGTTGCGGAGCACAGGCCCCGGACGCACAGGCTCAGCAGCCATGGCTCACGGGCCTAGCCGCTCCGCGGCATGTGGGATCTTCCCAGACCGGGGCACGAACCCGTGTCCCCTGCATCGGCAGGCGGACTCTCAACCACTGCACCACCAGGGAAGCCCGGTCTCAGCCATTTTTATCCAGTCTTTTGAAGTGTTCCCTACTGAAAAGTGTTCCTCCCTGTAGGTAGTTCACCATATTGCTGGGAATTCGGTCTGTATAAAATGCCGTCTAATAATTTCACTGGGCATCTCTGTTCTTAACTTCCTTTTTCTTCGCTTCAACACTCTCTTAAAATATTTTTTTTCAGTACTCTTGAAGTCAGCCTTTAATTTGGCCAACCTGTCTTTGAGCTCCCTCTGCTGTTTTCCCACTTAAATTATATACCTGTTTATTAGGCATAATTATCTTTAAAATGATGGATTCTTAGACAATAAGCTATTTTAAACAAAAACATTTCGTTTTCCCAAAGAGAGGGTGTCAATCAATTTAGATACTAACTCAAGACAAAAGAAATTTAAAAGTAATACTTAGAAAACTAGTACTTTAAAATGTTATTTGTCTTATCTAGCCATTTGTATTAATGTAATGAATTAACACTTCAAATTACTTAAAACTAGACAAACTACCGAGTCATATGTTATCTTCTCAGGTATACCATAAACACATTGAAGTCAACATTATGACTTAACCTCTTTCTCTCTCCTTCTTCACAGTTCCCAGAATATTTACTTGGATGTAATTCAGTTATTAACTATTGAAAAAATCTAAAGGCATTTATTCAGTTGTCTTGCTACATCCAAATTCATGGTGTACATTTCTTTAGGGCAATGTAGCTAAAGTGAATAAAGCATACCGTACAGTGTTTATATGTATTTCATCAATCAACTGTGACAGATAATGTCTCCCCACATTAGAGTATAATAAAGGTTCTCCTCAAGCTTGCCAGTTGATTAGCTTCATAAAGGCCTATTCTACCTTAAAAAATGACCAGGAAGCAAGAAAATTCATAGCCTTATCAATGTAGATTTGAAGCCATATAATGAGTACATGAGTTATGAACTTTGGATGTGACTAAGTCTCAGTAATAATATCTAATCTATAGGATCTTTATAACGATAAATGCAGTAATGTGTGTAAAATGCTTAGCACGGTACTTGGCACGTAGTAAATTCTAAGCTGTATTTTAAACAGCTATCATGTTATGAATAAGCCCTAAATCGGCATTTTTACCTCTTGAGAATGTTCTGTTTGAACGTTGAAAATCTGATTTTCCCCTGTCCATGTTCATTTCCTGAACATTAGTTTTGGAAATGGTGCCACATGCCCGTATATTAATGCACTGCAAGAGGCCAATCAAATGTAAGCATAAAAAGAGTAATTTCCTGCTCTTCTCAGCACTCTCTGCTAATAAAGCTGTTTGAACATATTCTAGAAAGACTGTTGATGCCAGAGCCAATTGAGAATTAGGCAAGTGGGTGGTTTTAACTTCTGCTAATAATAATATCACTTCCCTCAGTTCTTGCTGTATTAAAGCTGCAGTTCCCTTTGGCTAGCTTCTAAGTGGAACCTGGCTTATGTTAGCTTTTTTAAGAGGAGCAGAGGAGGAGGACCAAGTAACCAAAGTCTAGGTGATTAGACCATTACAGCCATTGTGTGGGATTCAGATGAACCGCCACCCAATTTGGTTTGAATGTAGAGACTAATGATCACACACACACACACACACACACACACACACGCATGCACCAGGAGGTCATGAAACATTTATTACCTAGATAATTGAGACTTTTCTGGAGCCAGCAGGGCAAGGTGACTGGCTTGGGGATTTTAGGGCTTTTAGGGGGTGAGGCCCAAGCTGAGAGAGTTGCTTGGTAGAGGCTTGCGGGGGTTGAAGCTCTCACCGGCACCAAAGGAGAGAATACCTGGGCTTTCTCATCATTTTGCCCAAATGTGGGGCAGAGGTGAAGAGGGAGGTGTGAAATGTAAGAACCATCATCAAACATCAAAAAATGGAGTCAGAGGGGCTTCCCTGGTGGCGCAGTGGTTGAGAGTCCGCCTGCCGATGCAGGGGACACGGGTTTGTGCCCCGGTCCGGGAAGATCCCACATGCCGCGGAGCGGCTGGGCCCGTGAGCCATGGCCACTGAGCCTGCGCGTCCGGAGCCTGTGCTCCGCAACGGGAGAGGCCACAACAGTGAGAGGCCCGCGTACCGCAAAAAAAAAAAAAAAAAATGTGGTCACCCTACTCTTTGCTAGTGTCTAGCTACTTCACTGTATTGTACACAACCTGCTGTTTTCTCTTTCTAGAACATCTACTTCCCTCTTTCTTCCCTAGATGCCGCTTTCTAAAGACTTTTTGAGATTCACCACAAACTGCATATACCTCTAGACACATCCCCTCAATTTCCTGCCTTCGGAGAGGCATTTAATACCTCCTTTGTGTTCCCATATGCTGATAGGTATCACTCATTGCACTTGTTGTGTAATATTGAAATTTGCTTATGTGTTTATTTTCCCCCAAGGATTGCAGGTTCCTTAAGGTCAGGAGCTCTTCTTTTACATAGTCATGCTGCCTAGTGTATTTATGTTTAACAAATATTTGTTGAAATGACCACATTTGAACTTCAAATTTATCTATGTAATCTCCTTTTTCCAGTACAGGTCAAGGATAAGCTACTGATTTTTTTTGGGGGGTGGGGGCAATAAAAGTTTGACAGATTAGTCTACCCCCAAATTTTTTAAACCATCAACTGTATGATCAAACATTATCAAAATTAGAAGGCAAACAGAGTGAGAAAAATATGTATTATAAGTATTCAAAGATATGACTTTGTTATTATTGGGAAGAACACTCATAATGGAAAGAGGGTTTGGGTTTCACAAGGTAGAACTTTGGAGGCCAAGGATGAGAGATTCAAGAGTGCTAATGTGAATATAGTTGGGAAATGGAATTCTGGAATCTAAGCTAAATAAGGAAGAAAGTAGTTGGTCCAGCACCTGAGGCTATAATATAGAAAAAATAGGAAAAGAATACTGTACTGGAAGTGATAGTGGGGAAAGAGAGAATATCAGAAGGGATGAACAAAAGAAGAAATGGAAGGATTAGAATTTATGAACTTCATCATAAGAAGCAACGCAATGACCAGTCAGTGTGGGAGAGGTGTCTGTACTTCTGAAGGATGGAAATGCAATGGAGATATGGAGGTGAGGATTTGTGATGAGGCTTGTAGATGTTTGATGATAAATTTCACCATGAAAGATAGAAAAAGGGTCCAGAGGTTGATAAATACTGGACATGGAGTGAGGGGTACAAGTAAGTATGATGAACTTACCAAAGGGAATCCTTGTTGAAGAATAGAGATAGGCTAATGGACTCCAAGAAGCATAGCACAAGGAAACCACTTCTGATAGAAAAAGCTTTGGAAGTCAGTGTCATCAGGAGAAAGCTTGATTTCAGTGTGGTCAAGGAGCTGAACAGGCCATCTTCAGAACTGACTGAGGATGTATGTGGGTTTACTCACGAAGGCTAGATCACAAAGGCTAGAGAAGACCCACAGAAGGCTCGTGGGGAGGTAATGGTTGGTGGAAGAAGTGCAGCTGAACTGGGCTGGATAAGGCAGAAAGACCATACTGACAAAAATAACAGCCAGAGATTTCCGCCTTAGGTGGTAATCGCAGAGAGTTGTCTGAACGGGATTTGAACACAGGAGTCTGTGTTAGAGACTAGTTTTTTTATGACAGAAATGTAGAGAACGAATCCATTCATTCCAAGTGAGGCTCCAAGTGAAAAATAAGGTTTGGGTTCACCTCCGAGTCTTCCTCAATCACTGAGTGATTTTTTTTGTGTGTGGTACGCAAGTCTCTCACTGCTGTGGCCTCTCCCGTTGCGGGGCACAGGCTCCGGACGCGCAGGCTCAGCGGCCATGGCTCACGGGCCCAGCCGCTCCGCGGCATGTGGGATCTTCCCAGACCGGCTCACAAACCCGTGTCCCCTGCATCGGCAGGCGGACTCTCAACCACTGCACCACTAGGGAAGCCCACTGAGTGATATTTTTTCTGGGCTTGGGGGAGGCAGACTGCTGGTGGGACTGCTTCAAAGTCCTAATGCAGGTGCATGGAGCCTGTTGCTAGACATTAGGAACTTTCCCTGGCCTCTTGGAAGATGGAGATTAGGGGTAGTTAATAATAATTTAAAAGACCATTGTGCAACCTTGGTCACACTTCTTTGCAATAATTAATGAAAGTCACTTAAAAATTTGCAAAAGTTGGAGCATAGAAGAATTTAAAGCATCCTAATGAAATGAAAGCTATGACTAACATTTCAACTTTCTGCTGATGTCTCACTTTGTAACCGTTAACATGGACCAAGAAAGAAGTTTCCCGGTTTTTAGCTTGGGTTTACAGATCTGGTATTCATATCAAATGAGGACAGTGACCTTCCCTAACAGATATTCAGGAGCTGAATATGTATCCTAATTCTAGCTAGTATTTGTTTTTGAGATCTACAGTCCATCAGTATCCTAACATGGCAATGCCTCAAAAGTTTAATGGCTATATAGCTTCTAGAAAGTGCCTTCATTGCCTGCCTGACACATTGTGATATCCATAAATGGAGCACAGACAACGCTGGCAGCTTAGATGTATTTTCCCTGCCGTTGTTGATCTGAACTCACTAGGTAGTAACACTTAAGAGCATTACATTGTCTGTCACACTGGGCTGCACTGCTTTTCGATATCATGCTGCAGGCTACTAAGGAAATATTTCTCTAATCTTAATTGGGGTTGCAAGGGTCAAAGCCAAGTTTACCAAGCTCATGTTGCTTCTAATCTTCTTCCCTTGCCTGTATAGTAAACCATTTAATTTATGAAGTCTTTATTATAACTGGGGAAAAAGACCTGTTGTGTAGTTGGTCACATGTGATCAGATCACTGTTTTTATGCCCAGATACCTACGTTCCACCTTCTTCCATGATGCTTTAATATCCTGACATGGTGCACATCCTTCTGGGATTGCGTGGCTTCGTGAATCTAACTTAAACAGTCGTGTGTTTTCACAAATATGTAGAATCAGTCTTCCTGCCTACTGTGGTGGATCCTACGACACCTTGCCACATGCATCTCTAGTTAATCATTCCATGTCTGTTATAGTAATTTACCTGCACACTAAAACATTACAATTATATATTTAAATCACTGGGACATCTATCATTTGGAGTCTGTAACATGAATTGTTTTTTATTAGAAAAGAACTATTGAGTTTTTATTTATAACTGGATGAGATTCTGGTCATTTAAAATGCAGTTTAACTTGAGAATGAGAGAAGATGGGGAAATAAGAGGCCTTATCATGTTTCAACAACTTGTCATTAATTTTTGAATCTTTACAAAGGATTTTAGCCACCTGAAAAAGAAAAAGTTTCTCTTCTTTTCCTAGTTGCCTTTTTTTTTAATGTGGCTAATGCATATTTTGTAATTTTTGCCAAAATGCTTAAAATAAATTATTGAAGTAAAAAAAAATCATAGTTTGGGACCAATCAGACGGTAAATTTTTAACTGTTTATTATATTTAAGTACTCATTTATTGTTAAAATAAAACCAGATAAAGTAAGAAATAAGGTATCTGAGTTCTTCTTTGGATCTGCATGGATATACATACATTTAATCAGGGATATCGAAAGTGCTCTAAGTTTTTATTTCATCTTTCCAGAGAAATATTGAGAAAAATATGTGAACTTTACATAACCTAGTTATCAGTTACTATACAAAATGAGAGTACAGAGGTTTGCTAAAAATTTTAAGTAAAATTTGCTTTCTATGTTATGTGATTTTCCTGTATAGTAGTTACTTAATTAATACTATATCAATCAATACTGACATTATTAAGTTGCTTCCCTAGAAAGTCAAAGTTCAATCTTGTGACTGAAATTGGTGAGACAGAAGGTGATGGTACATTGGAAAGAAAATAACTGTAAAAGTTTAGGGGAGCTAATATTTGAGAGGTACCTACTATGTGTTATCTACTTCATATATACCTGATTTAAAGTTCACCTCAGCCCTCCCTCCAGAAGTGGCTATTATCAATTGTCATGTTATTTATTTATCCATTTTACTCTTTTTATTTTTCAAATGAGATGCTTCAAACGTAGAGAAAAGTGCAGAAAGCAATATAAAATCACATACGTAATTATTGCCCAGAAGTAACTAATGTTCAGTACCTCATCATAAGGCAAATTTGCTTCAGAAAATAGAAATAAATAAAATCTTATAGATACACTTGAAATACCTTGTAGCCCTTTCATGTTCAAGCTGAGGAAAGATAAGTTCAGAAAGAGATGAAGTAACTTGCCCAAATTCACCTGGCTAGCATGTAGACCCAAGAGTAGATCCTCCATGAGGGGGCCTCTGGATCTCGTGTTCTTTCCCTCCACTATGCAGACCTTCTCTGTGCTCCCTGATGGGCTCACAGCCCCAGTAGAGACATATTTTGTAGAGCTGCTTTATAGTGGGGGAAATGATCGAACCTTTTACTTTTGTGGTACCATATCAGTTGCCAGTTAATATTGGCACATAATACAGTATTCTATGTTCACCTGTTCAATTATTTTCTGTACCACATCAAGAGAACAAGATAATTTGGTTATAATAGCTTCATTTACTTCAATTTAATATTGTTAGTCATTCTGGTGCACAAATGCAGGTATACAATGGAATGTCACAAAAATGACAAATGTAGAGTGTAGCAAATAAACAATACTGCATTTCTAAGTGATTTAAATTCTGTATCTGAGCATATATTTTTGGAATAGAATTTTTTTAAAGAGAAGAAACAATTTTAGTTGGTTTTAGTTCTTTACCACATTTGTCATTTACCTCTCCCTCATTATCTATAAAGTGGGGATCATAATATGTCTTTCATGGGACTCATATAAACATGCTGTATATGTAGATGATGTATATGAAGGCATTTGACAGAATGATTGTCATACAGGAACTATTCAGTACTTACTTGTCATGGTCACTTGAAAACCGGTATTTTGCATGTGGTGGTGTGGTTAGGAAAGAGCTAATATCTTACATATTTTAAAATAATTTTATTTAACTGAGTTCAACCAGCTGCTCTTTAAAAAATCATTTGGCAAGTAGAGAACTATTTTAAGAGGATACTTACTTCATAGCTGATTTAGAAAAGAGAGAAAAAAATCAATCTACCTTCTTGTAAGGGTATTTTATTTTTGTGGTTTATGAGAACTCGAAGAGATAAACAAATATTTGAGAAATGGTATTCTTGCTACACTGGCAGTAATACCAATTAAAGTGTTATTTTATTTAGGCAATGCTTTTATAATAATTTCATTCTCTAGAGAAATACTAGGGATTTTATTAAACACATACTTTCAAAAAGTTGAAGTCTTGGACAATATTATCATTAATATATATGTGAGAAAACAACTGCATTGGGAAAGAAGTGTTGATAGGTTATTAAAATATAAAGCAATAAGAAGGAAACTGAAAATTCCATGATATTATCAAGGCTTCCTTGAGACTCAACCATGAACGATTCTTTTATTTTAAGATTTCTTTCTCATTGATGAGTCATTTTGAGCTCTTTTTTTATTTTTGCACAAGGAAATGAATAAGAATTCATCCCCATTGCTAAAGCACCCTGAATCTTATTAATTCAAATGTTGGGAGTATTGAAGCAGTGAAGAAAAAACGAATACTGAAACTCCATATATCTTCTTTCATTAAAATAACAAATATCTCAGTTTCTTACACCAAACATCTCTGTATTTTCTAAGCGTGGGTTCCTTAAGATATGAATTTTAAACATTGTATGTGATTCTCCCTAGAAATATAGAGGTCTGAAAAACAAAGTAATTCCATTTATCAACTTAAATTGCATTTAATTAAAGAACAGTTCTGACATATCAAGAGAGAGCCTAATTAATATTTTCTAGAGACCTTTGGTTTTGTAAGAAACAAAAGAGCCGAAGTTAGTATAAGCCTCAGAAGGAGGATGGCATTGCAGAGTGAGGAGTAGAAACAGTTCTTATTAATATTAAAATAAGAAATTGGCTTAGATTGGAAAACAGCCCAAAGCTTATTTGCCACAGGAGTTTGGCATTTTTCTCCTTTTTTGACTCATCTCAGTTGGAAAGCACAGATGTTCCTTACATCTGCCTCTCTCCCACTCACCCTTAAATTTTACTTACCAGCTGAACCATCCATCCTAAAACACCCACAAATATTTTATCATGCTAATAATTCAACTGTTGTATTTGAATGCATACAAATTTCTTGACACCATAGATCTTCCAACCATACTTTGAAAGCTCTCTGAAGACTCTTCCAAAAAAAAAAAAAAAAATTGTCCCAATGGTTCTATTTCATTAAAATGTTTATTGTTCTACCGAATATATACCTAGTTATTTTTTTTAATATGAATGCATTTCTTGGCATTAAGTAACTGTTTGCTAAGCAGTGTGCAGAGCTATGCATACACTAATGCCATCATTACCAACTTTATTAAAAAGCCAGGATGCATAGCAAAGCGAGGAAGAGGTGTTCCCAGTAATGGTATTTCAAATGCGTATTTAAATAGCTTATCTACTCTCAGTTCATTTCTGATAGATTAAATAGCTGTATTCCAAGTTTTACAAGATGAACATCTTTTTGCTGTTTGGTTTTTTTTTTTCCTTCCTCAGCTTGCATCAGCTGAATAGCTCAAATTATTTGCTGCAAGTAAAGCATGAAAATGTGAGATAAAAAAGGAAATGAAAGCTATAGACTGAGTGGCCTACAGACCTTAAATACTGTAGCACTTTTGAATCTAGTATATTTATTTTGCTTCAACTGTTAAACTTTTTTTTTTTTTTTTTTTTTTTTTTTTTCATTTTTTTGAATTTTTTTTTTTTTTTTTTTTTTTTGCTCTTGCTGATGTCGTAAGATCTATCTGGGTTGTGTGTTCACTGCTTAATGATGATCTGGCTAAAACCTGAGAGAACCAGGGGTAACCAGCAAATCTAAGTAATTAGCTAAAGAATCCTTCCCACGGAAGGGTCGGGCAGTGTGCAGGAAGAGTGATGCACACTGTGCTTACTCCACTGTGTGTCTGATGGAGCGGAGAAGAGAGCAGGGGGAAGTGGAGGGGCAGAAAGTGCTGTGGTAGTTCTCTAAAGAGACAGTCTTCATAGGCTCCCTTCCTTTCCAGCTCCTATACTATGTGCTGTTGTGTAGAGCAGAGGAGCCGAGAGGAAATTAATATTTGTCACTTGCAGGATCTCCTTGATCTTACAATGCTAGGAGGGAGATTTTTCTCTTCTTAAGTTGTGCAGCTCACCAGGTTTCCCTTGTTCAATGGTTGCTTTAAAGCTTAGAGTCAAGTTCATAGCCCAGGCATACTTCTTTATGATTGGCCTTTTTGTATTAACCTCATTCGGGCTCTTTTTCATGTTCTTCCCCTTCCTGATCTACTTCTTAAAATGTTACCTTAACTCATCTGGAGTTAGTATCCAAAAATATACAAAGAATTCATACAACTCAATATCAAAGAAACAATTCAATTAAAAAATGGGTAGAAAATCTGAATAGATATTTTTCCAATGAAGGCATGCAGATGGCCAACAGGCACGTGAAAAGATGCTCAACATCACTAATCATCAGGGAAATGCAAATCAAAACCACAGTGAGATATCACCTCACACCTGTCAGATTGACTGTCATCAAAAAGACAACAAATAAGAAGGGTTGATGAGAATGTAGAGAAAAGGGAACTCTTGGGAATTCTTGGCGGGAATGTAAATTGGTGCAGACACTATGGAAAATAGTATGGGGGTTCCTCAAAAAATTAAAAATAGAATTACTGTATGAATCAACAATTCTACTTCTGGGTATTTATCTGGAAAAAACAAAAGCACTCATTCAAAAAGATACATGCACCCACAGTGTTCATTGAAGCATTATTTACAATAGTCAAGTTATGAAAGCAACCTAAGTGCCCACCAATAGATGAATGGATAAAGAAGATGTGATGTGTGTGTGTGTGTGTGTGTGTGTGTATTTACAATGGATTATTCAGCATGCAAAAAGAATGGAATCTTGCCACTTGCAACAACATGGTTGGACCTAGAGAGTGTTATACTAAGCGAAGTAAGTCAGGCAGAGGAAGACAAACACCATATGATGTCACTTGTATGTGGGATCTCAAACAAAATGAACTAACAAACATAACAAAACAGAAACAGACTCATGGATCCAGAGAACAAACAGGTTGTTGCCAGAGAGGAAGGGGCTGGAGAGTGGAGCAGACTAGGTGAAGGGGATTAAGAGGTACAAACTTCCAGTTACAAAAAAATAAGTCACAGGGATGTAACGTACAGCATAAGCAATGTGGTCAGTAATATTGTAGTAACGTCATGTGGTGACAGACGGTAACTAGACTTATGATGATGATCATTTCATAATGTATAAAAATATTGAATTACTGTGTTGTATACCTGAAACTAATGTATTGTAAGTCAATTATACTTCACTTAAAAAAAGTTATCAAAAAAGCTTAGCTTAGGTAATTTTTAATTTTTATATAATTTTTAAAGTTTTCTTTCCATTTACCGTTATTACAAAATATTGGCTATATTCCCCGTGTTGTACAATACATCCTCGAGCGTATCTTATATCCAATAGTTTGTATCTCCCACTGCCCTGTTTTATTTTATTTTATTTATTTATTTTTTTAACCAAGTGGACTATTCTATTCTTTTTTTTTTAACATCTTTATTGGGGTATAATTGCTTTACAATGGTGTGTTAGTTTCTGCTTTATAACAAAGTGAATCAGTTATACATATACATATGTTCCCATATCTCTTCCCTCTTGCATCTCCCTCCCTCCCACCCTCCCTATCCCACCCCTCCAGGCGGTCACAAAGCACCAAGCCGATATCCCTGTGCCATGCGGCTGCCCTGTTTTAAATGATTTTTCAGTCATTTCCATTTCTCTGTGTTTAACAATGTTATCTCTGCTTGAATTCCTCTCCCCCTTTTCACACCCAGTAGTTCTACTCGTTTTCCGAGAAGAGTTGGAAATACCTTCCCATGAAGCCCCTTTTGTCCTGAAAGAATGTCATTTTTCCATCACTTATCAGACTCTACTTTGTCTTCTATTATCAACATAGAAGTTTATTTCTTCCTTGTCCCCATACTGACTAGGATTTTGTTTATTTCTTTTCTTTTAATTTAAATCACAGGTACTAGAAAGATGGTCTTAAGATTTTAAATGGTGGACATATGATCCTTATTATTTTACTCCCTCTTCAAAACATTCCTGAATTAGACAGTTCTTGGGTTGGGAACTGAAACAAGAAGGTGTATTAACTATTTCTGTAAACTAAATTATATTTATAAAGTTCTCAATGTAGGGCAAACAGTTTATTATTTACTTTTTGGTTTCCACTACAACACAGGTGTGTCAAGTATTGACTTACAATAAATGTTTAATAATAACCTAGTGTTTTTAGGCAAGTGGCCAAGGCATTGTATATTTACTTCTTTAAAGGTATATAGATCATTTCTTTTATGTGCTTTTCATGCTCTGAAAATGAAACAATATATACTTACTAATGGCTAACAACATGGGCATTTTAACCCGACTATACAATTAAGCTTTCAGCTTCGCTACGTGCAAGCTGTGTGACACTGGACAAGTCACTTGACAGCTGTGGGCCTATATTTCTTCACCTATAAAAGGGGGATAATGATAATACTATCTCCTAAAGGTGCTGTGAGGAGGGTTGACTGAAATAGTCAATAATGCATAATATAAATCAGAGTGTAAGAGTATGGTAAATATTTTGTAAGTGTTAGCGTTTATCATTAATTTGTAAAAAATTAAAGATGGCACAGAAAAACATCTATGGGAACCAAGATGAAAGGTTTTTAGCTGTTGGTGGAGAAATAAGTAAAACGATATTTCAAATATTTGAAAACCTTTTTCTGTTTCCGAAGAGCAACCATGGAAAATCTGTTTCGTGGCATTAGATAGTGATTTAGAGAAAATTCTAGGGGAGGTGAGGATGGGGGATGAGAGCTGGGGGAGCAAAAGAATCAATACCATCATAAGGTTTCCTAGACAATGCTGTTTGCAGAATCCCAGAGGTGGGAAGATCATTACAGAGTCTACAGCCAAGTCACATCCATGTGCCTGTAGGAGGTAATTTTAAGCAGGATGCCAATTGTGTCTACTTTATTTTTTATTTTTTACATTTTTATTTTTTAAAAATCCAAATTTATAGCAAAGTCACAAGAACAGTTAAATTAACTCCTGTATACCCTTTACCTACCTTCACTAATTCTTAACATTTTACACAATTGCTTTTTTTTTAACATCTTTATTGGAGTATAATTGCTTTACAATGGTGTGTTAGTTTCTGCTGTATAACAAAGTGAATCAGCTATACATATACATATATCCCCATATCCCCTCCTGCGTCTCCCTCCCACCCTCCCTATCCCATCCCTCTAGGTGGTCACAAAGCACCGAGCTGATCTCCCTGTGCTATGTGGCTGCTTCCCACTAGCTATCTATTTTACATTTGGTGGTGTATATATGTCCATGCCACACTCTCACTTTGTCCCAGCTTACCCTTCCCCCTCCCCATGTCTTCAAGTCCATTCTCTACGTCTGCGCCTTTATTCCTGTCCTGCCCCTAGGTTCTTCAGAACCTTTTTTTTTTTTTTTTTAGATTCCATATATATGTGTTAGCATACAGTATTTGTCTTTCTCTTTCTGACTTACTTCACTCTGTGTGACAGACTCTAGGTCCATCCACCTCACTACAAATAACTCAATTTCATTTCTTTTTATGGCTGAGTAATATTCCATTGTATATATGTGCCACATCTTCTTTATCCATTCATGTGTTGATGGACACTTAGGTTGCTTCCTTGTCCTGGCTATTGTAAATAGAGCTGCAATGAACATTGTGGTACATGAATTGTCTCTACTTTAAATCAAACTATTTTATATCCTGATAGTGGTCCTAATTGAAGGGAATAAAAAAGTGTTGATCATGTTCTACAGGCTTACTGTTGGGTGGTGAAAGGCATTCAAATGAGCTTAAACTCTTTTGCCAGTATTTCAAGTAGCTTTGATGGCATTTAGATGGCAGCCTCATTTTAAAGAGAATCGGGTTTCTCACGGAACCCAGGAGAATCAAGCAGCTGGCATAGCCAGTTATCTGAATTTGATCTAAATTGACGTCAGAGAGCTGGGAATGCTCCAGGCAGTCCTGCATTCCTCCTCTTTGTGCACTATTTTAACAATAGTGAGAATGTCTGAGTGTTCATCATTCTCTGACAGTGTTGGCTCTGATGTTATGCAAAAATGAAAGCATTTAGAAACTTTTCCTTCTTACTCTTCAATGAGGGCATTTCTTCCAGAAAAACTATTCTGCAGTAACACTGTATATAGCTCTACAATAAATATATGTACCTATATAATGTAAAAATATGTAACTGCAGAGTTTGGTAGAAGAAGTCTTACTTCAGGACATCATTCTTGGGAAGAGAGGTTATTTTGTAGAACCTTAAAAAAAAATTAAGCCAGACTTTTATATCCAAATATAAATGTTAATTTCCTAAGTATATCTTTTTTTTAAAACTTGCAGTGTGGGTATATAAGCAGGGCCAGATGTCTCTGTCTTAATCATTCATGCTCTTTAATAAATAACAGTGACATACAGTCAAAATAAAGCCCAGATGGCTGACACATTGCACAAATCATTGGATGCACTGTGTAGCCATTCGTTAGTTTCCTGAATACTAATAGATAGTACAGATCATCTTTTTATTTATTTGTCAATCAAATAAGTAATTACAGTATTTTCTATGAAATAAGCACGGGGCTAGTGACTAGGCAGATTATAAAAACACAGATACTATCATTTGCTTTTATTTCTATTTTCCTCAGGCTCTAGGCTTCCCTAGGAGACTCAGGTTTCTTGGAATTCTTTTCAAGAGTGCTCCAAAAGCAGAGCTGAGTTTGCCTTGGTGGTTGCTTAACCAACTGGTTTACTAGCTTGAGTCTCATGCATCATGGTGGATATTACTAGTTGTCAAAGAGTGGTTGATGAATCATAGAATCATAAAATTTTAGAATTCTCAAGGAAATTCAGAGCTGACTCAAGTTACATTTTACAGAAGAGATAATGTGAAACAAATGGCTGAGTGATTTCACCAGAGCCAGGCAACTAGTTAGTATTAAAACTGAGGCTTAAACTATAGGCTGCTAACTTGTGATTTGATGGTCTTTCTAGTGTAACTGAATCACAGAAGCGTATGGGATTAAAAATGCCATCATGGGAATGAGGGTATAGTATTGTGGGTTTGCTCCTGACGTTGACTGAGTATGGGATGAAGGAAGAGCCACAGAACATCCCCAGTGTGCCTACTGTGTTTATTTGTTCTGGAATGTTAATGGGGGTGTGGGAAGTAAGAAAATTGGATCTGGCTCCACAAAGCCTTAGCGGAGGCTCTGACTGGTCTAGGATTACCTAGACTTTCTCAAAGTACAGAACACCATAGTCACAGAGTCTTGAATGACAGGGAGGTCATTTTTGTAGGTATGGTATTTACAGGGCCAGTGTGGAAGATAAAGATATGCTAAGTGGTTGGCTTTAGACAGCCATAGTCCAATACATGTTGGGCATACAAACACAAGCATTATTCATCAGGTTCTAAGTTGCCAGTTATTACTGGTATTAGGATAAATCCATTTGGCGTGGAGCGTGTAGATGTGACACTCCAGGAGAACCACAGCTTGGCTTGCCTTCCCCAGTGGAATTCCCCAGAGATGTCTTACTTCATTGGGATCCTCTGCAGTTGATGGTGTTGGGAAGAAGCGCAGAGCCAGGGGAGACAGCAGAGCTGTGAGTCAGGATTATCCCACAAGATGGAGATGCCCAAGTGAAAACCAGATGTGCCTGTTCCCAACTCCCCATAAATTGCATCATTCCTGTTGAAATGTAGTTATGTTGTCCCTCGAGCAGAAACCGTAATACTCTTTGCTACACTGGTTCACTTTCAGCGTTTATACTGCTGTTTGCCAACTTAGTTAACGATCATTAACGTTAGCCTTAATAAGGAAGAAAAGGGCATGCTTCTTTCTAGCAAACATAAGACCCAGTCTTAGAGGTAAAAGGATGTGCAAGTGTGTTACTAAAAACTAAGACGCATCCTGACCCCGGTGTGGGTGGAGGCCACTCTTGACAGGCAACCGGCCTTAACAGGTCATACTTGCGGGTGAGCTTTACATGAGGTCATTTCAGCATCAACCAAAATGCCCTTTCCACTACCTCCTCCAGCCCCTCAAAATGAGCTACTCAAAACAAAGGGGCCAGGATGCTTATTCCATCAGCAACCCTGGAAGAACTCGCTGTGTCTTCTCTCAGAAAAATGGGGAAAAAAAAAAATTTTACAGAGTATTGGTTTGTCTGCTCTAGGCAGGCTCTTGGAAATAGGAAAAGATTTTAAAGATTATGAATATTTTTATCTATGGAATTTCAACAAGGGGATGGACTCAAGTTTATACATGTGATATGCTCACATATTTTCTTGTTTAAAGATTTTAAAATGTATTTCCAAGTATATGTATTCACATGTAAAATAATGATTGAGCTCATATGGGGTATAAGAAAATGTGGATTTTTATTAGAGAGGAATATAAGAAAGTGATTGTCATTAGAAAGACCTCTTTGCTGATGACCATTGAACAGGAGTCAATAAAGTTTGCACTATTATGATAATGATTTATGCACAGGGTGTCACAGTAACTTCTGTGGGTCTGTTTAAAAAGAGCAAGAGAGAATCACTTTTTTTCTTTCATTTCTTTGACTTACTCGGATTTTTTATGAAAAATTTTGAATTTCTGAAAGCATAGTCTCTTATTACTACAGGGATGAGTTTGTCTCAATATATTTGAAATGGCATTGCAAAATGGTCTCCTGTAGAGCTTATCACTGTAGCAGAGGTCATTTTAAAGACAGTATTTTAAAGAACAATACCAAAATAAAAGGCTCCTGTCCCTGCCCTTGACACTCATTCCCTAGAAAGAAGAGGTGGAGAGACAATGGTTGAACCAACATGTTTCAATAAACACATCATCGCTCAATTAACTGAAACAGTTTTCCAGAAATTATTTTTTAAATGTGTAATTAAAAATCACAAATTTAAAGATTAACACATGCAATACTACAGAATACACGAAGCTTCAAATAAGTCCGGCCATGAAGGAATGTCTGTTATTTGTTAGTTGACAACCTGGAGACAGTATGAGTGATAAGGGTATGTTGGAGACTAGAAGTTTACTCTTTTGAGTCTAATGCATGAGCTTAGAATGTGAAAGTTGAAAACTTTTTTCGTGTGTGTGTTTCCTTTTTCTTAAGGAAGTATGTTTTATATGCACAAAGAATGTAAAGAGAGAATTATGCCTACAAGCTGAGGAGTGGTTTCAACAAAGATGGCATGGCTAACAGTTGACAGTGATGGGAACACCACAGTAACCAAAGGGCCTTATTTCCCAAAAAAGACAAACCATAAAATCTTAATGTTGGGAGAGACCATGGAAGTATTCTGGTCGAGGAGTTTTCAAACTGTGTCCTGGGTACAGCCTTTCCCCACTACCACCCGGAGGTACCTACAGAGCAGAGGAAAGGGGCCAGGAACTTTGTGGAGATTTCCAAATGGTGGATTCACAGGCCTAATTCAATTCTCATTTTAGAAATGAGGCAGGTGTGTCCTAGAGGGGCTAATATATATTCAGACACACAACTAGTTGCTGCCAATCCCAGACAAGACTTCCTGAATCATATTTGTGTGTGTATGTTTGTTTTGTTTTGGGTTGTTGGTGGTGTTGTTTTTGTCTACATTATATTCCTTCTCAATCTATTAGAAAGAATAACTGCCATGTTGAATACCTAGGATTCATGGAGCACAGTCAGAAAGCATTGGTCTTTCCCTCCACTGCCCTTAAAACCCAGTGGAGAGGTAAGACTCAGAATGATTGCAACTCTCCCAACATAAATCCTCTCTCGAATTTCCTGTCTCTCCTTATTCAGTCCTCCTGGCCTCTTTTTAAAGCTGGATGTGGGGTGTCAAGTAGGTCAGAAAAGCTGCACCTTTGCAAGTCCTATGAGATGGTCTAGCAACTCCAGGCTGTAGGATTATTTGCCTTTTATTGTTTTGTCTTTGACCTTCCTAGGACCACAGGTGAAATGAGAGGAAGAGCCCCATGAACACCTTGGTACACAAGCAGTTGTTGAGTTCAAGCACACCATGTGCATGGTGTTGCCTGGCCAGTGCTCTCCTGGTTACTCTGCAAACACTAAAGCCTATAGGCCTTGACTTTAAATCCATTTCAAGGGAGGAGAATGACAAATTATTTTAGTCAGGGCAATTTGCTTATAAGGAAGTGGACTCCATAAAGGCTGGGGCCACCCTGCCATGTTGATTAGTATTGACTGTCTGGCACACAGTAGGTACTCAATTAGTGAATGAGTGAACAGAAACTGCTTAAAATTAGCTCAGGTAAAAAGAGATTTGTTGGAAGGACACAAAATAATTTCAGTGGAATAAACATGCTGAAAATAATGCCTGGCTTCACAGGGTACCCCATCCTCACATGCTGGTTCTGTTAGTGTCCCTGCTGATGAAGCTCAGTGACCCAGCATGGCTGTACACCAGGATGATGCGAATACAGTGCCCATCATGAATGAAGAAAAGTAGAAACATTCTTGAGTAGCCTGGACTGGACCAGAAGCTGGGGGTTAGGTGACAGTGGGAAATAGGATAAAGGAGGTAATCTGTGGTAATCTGTGACATTGGCAGACAATGTTTTTAAAATTTTTTTCCTTTTTCTCTTTTTCTTTTTTCGGCTGTGCTGCGTGGCTTGTGGGATCTTAGTTCAGGATCTTAGTTCCCTGACCAGGGATCAAACCCATGCCCATAGCAGTGAAAGCACAGAGTCTTAACCACTGGACTGCCAAGGAATTCCCTTTTTCTTTCTTTTTTTTTTAATGGAAGTATAGTTGATTTACAATGTTGTATTAGTTTCAGGTGTACAGCAAAGTGATTCAGTTATACATACATATATATCTATTTTTTTTCAAATTCTTTTCCCTTATAGGCTATTACAAAATATTAAGTATAGTTCCCTGTGCTATAGACAATTTTTTTTAAAATTTTAGACCATTCGGAGAACATGGGGGAGCATTATGTCCACTGCTACACTCTACAACCTTAAAAGATAGTTTTTCAAAGAGAAATACGTACTTTCTGGGCAAGACAATAATATTGCCACAGGAAACATCATTTTCTCTTATGTAAATTATTCCACCCTTTTTGATAACTTGGCAAATTTTAAAATATCACTGAACAGTTGAGTAAAAGAAAAACTCATAAGCTTTCGAGTACTAGAATATCCTAGTACTAAAATCTTGGAGAAATTTTCCAATAAGGAAGTTATTGAAGAGTTTACACTTATACAAATTTTCAGTATTGAGCAAACAGAATTAAAAAAATACAACTTCCAAAAATGTCTCCTGTGAGTAGGGTGACCAACTTGTATGGCACAAAATATTAGTAAAACAGTTAAAGATAAAGGCAAGAAAGTTCTTAGGAGTGGAAATTAGAAATTAATTTGCACATCCTCCCTACCCCTATATGCATTTATAGGATATATACCATGGTTGTTCTATTAGATGATATTTTTATGAGTTTAGTACTACTTTGGTTAATATCATGACTGGATAAACTCTTATTTTTCATGACATTATAGAGGCTTATCAGTCTTCTGATAGTGAGAAAAAGATAAGGAGTTCAAACTGGCCAAAAGCCCAACAACCTACCGCAGAAATCATTTTACTTTACTACCTAGCACATGTATTCACACACACACACGTATATTTAACTGAGACGAAAGTTTCACAAAGTTCTTCTTACTCTTACTACATGTGATGAATCTAATCTATTCCATTAGTCATAAAATGTGTCACAACCCATGCCATTTGTTTCACAACCTTCCCATTGGTCATGAGCCCACAGTTTGAAATACACTGACCCAAGATAAAACTGCAAATAGGGAATTTGAACGTATCATCAAAGATGGAAAGGTTAATAAACAGAATGTTTGTATTATTTTACCTTGCTTTCCTCTGAGGACAGATCAAAGGAAAGGAGAATATAGTTAGATATTGATCAGGAATTGTTTAGACTTATCCATGGCTAGTAAAGGCAAACTATGGTCTTAGTATAGTATCCGCCTAAGAATTGTGATGGTATGGGTCTTCCAATCCTAGCAGTGCTTTAGAATCACCTGGGGAACATTAAAAACATATGGATGTCCAGGCCAATTGAATCAGAATCTCTGAGCACAGGCCCTGACCATCAGTACTTTTAGAAAGCTCTCCAGGTAATTCTAAAATGCTGCTAAGGTTAAAATCCTTGCCCAAAACTCTCAGTCCATGTTTCTGTCTCGTGCGCTGAATACTTTTGTCATTCTAACAATTCTTTTTTATGTGACATTTTATGGGATGCTTCATGTGTGTCATCCAAAAGCAACAGATGTTGCAAAGTCAATGAGGTTAGATAGAGTAAACGAGCATACACATCATTAGACCTTACATTTTAAGATACTCGTTGCTAAAGTATTATAGCTGTAATTTGTTTACTAAAAATCTTATAAAGAATCCATTGACAGGAGCAGGTACATGTTAAGTACTCCTTTGCTAGTTGAGTGTGGCTTAGGAGAAACTAATTAACTAATTAAATCAAATGGGTAGTTTTGAATATTTATGTTTATTCAAATAATACACTTAAATGATCCTCAGATATTTTATCTATTATCTTTCAAAATCAAAAATGAATGCTATAATTTTGTCACGGATTTTAATTAAAATTGTTACAAACACACACACACACACACACACACACACACACAC